>NC_053024.1:121819258-122119258 GCF_003073215.2 Triticum urartu
GATACATATTGAAAGTGGGAGCAATTAGCTAGAGTAGCTCAGTGCAGAGCATTGTAGACATAGAATTCGCAAAATACTTACGGATCTGAATGTGACAGACCCGTTGACTAAAACTTCTCTCACAAGCAAAACATGATCACACCTTAGTACTCTTTGGGTGTTAATCGCATAGCGATGTGAACTAGATTACTGAATCTAGTAAGCCCTTTGGGTGTTGGACACATGAAGATGTGAACTAATCACATAAAGATGTGAACTATTAGTGTTAAATCACATGGTGATGTGAACTAGATTATTGACTCTAGTGCAAGTGGGAGACTGAAGGAAATATGCCCTAGAGGCAATAATAAAGTTATTATTTATTTCCTTATATCATGATAAATGTTTATTATTCATGCTAGAATTGTATTAATCGGAAAAATAATACATGTGTGAATACATAGACAAACAGAGTGTCACTAGTATGCCTCTACTTGACTAGCTTGTTAATCAAAGATGGTTATGTTTCCTAACCATGGACAAAGAGTTGTTATTTGATTAACGGGATCACATCATTAGGTGAATGATCTGATTGACATGACCCATTCCATTAGCTTAGCACCTGATCGTTTAGTATGTTGCTATTGCTTTCTTCATGACTTATACATGTTCCTATGAATATGAGATTATGCAACTCCCGTTTGCCGGAGGAACACTTTGTGTGCTACCAAACGTCACAACGTAACTGGGTGATTATAAAGGTGCTCTACAGGTGTCTCCAAAGGTACATGTTGGGTTGGCGTATTTCGAGATTAGGATTTGTCACTCCGATTGTCGGAGAGGTATCTCTAGGCCCTCTCGGTATTGCACATCACATAAAGCCTTGCAAGCATTGCAACTAATGAGTTAGTTGTGAGATGGTGTATTACGGAACGAGTAAAGAGACTTGCCGGTAACGAGATTGAACTAGGTATTGAGATACCGACGATCGAATCTCGGGCAAGTAACATACCGATGACAATGGGAACAACGTATGTTGTTATGCGGTCTGACCGATAAAGATCTTCGTAGAATATGTAGGAGCCAATATGAGCATCCAGGTTCCGCTATTGGTTATTGACCGGAGACGTGTCTCGGTCATGTCTACATTGTTCTCGAACCCGTAGGGTCCGCACGCTTAAGGTTTCGATGACAGTTATATTATGAGTTTATGAGTTTTGATGTACCGAAGTTAGTTCGGAGTCCCGGATGTGATCACGGACATGACGAGGAGTCTCGATATGGTCGAGACATAAAGATTGATATATTGGACGGCTATGTTCGGACACCGGAAGTGTTCCGGGTGATTTCGGAGAAAACCGGAGAGCCGGAGGGTTACCGGAACCCCCCCGGGAGAAGTAATGGGCCATATGGGCCTTAGTGGAGAGAGAGAGGGGCTGCCAGAGGTGGGCTGCGCGCCTCCTCCCCCCTGGTCCGAATTGGACTAGAAGAGGGGGGCGGTGCCCCCCCTTTCCCTCTCCCTCCCCACTTCTTTCCCCCTCCTAGTAGGAGTCCTACTCCTACTAGGAGGAGGACTCCTCCTTGGCGCGCCATAGAGGGCCGGCCGGCCTCCTCCCCTGGATCCTTTATATACGGGGGTAGAGGGCACCCCTAGACACACAAGTTGATCCACGTGATCATATTCTTAGCCGTGTGCGGTGCCCCCTTCCACCATAGTCCTCGATAATATTGTAGCGATGCTTAGGCGAAGCCCTGCGACGGTAGTACATCAAGATCGTCACCACGCCGTCGTGCTGATGGAACTCTTCCCCGACACTTTGCTGGATCGGAGTCCGGGGATCGTCATCGAGCTGAACGTGTGCTAGAACTCGGAGGTGTCGTAGTTTCGGTGCTTGATCGGTCGGGCCGCGGAGACGTACGACTACATCAACCAAACGCTTCCGTTGTCGATCTACAAGGGTACGTAGATCACACTCTCCCCTCTCGTTGCTATGCATCACCGTGATCTTGCGTGTGCGTAGGAATTTTTTTGAAATTACTACGTTCCCCAACAGTGGCATCCGAGCCTAGGTTTTATATGTTGATGTTATATGGACGAGTAGAACACAAGTGAGTTGTGGGCGATATAAGTCATACTGCTTACCAGCATGTCATACTTTGGTTCGGCGGTATTGTTGGACGAAGCGGCCCGGACCGACATTACGCGTACGCTTACGTGAGACCGGTTCTCCCGACGTGCTTTGCACATAGGTGGCTTGCGGGTGACAATTTCTCCAACTTTAGTTGAACCAAGTGTGGCTACGCCCGGTCCTTGCGAAGGTTAAAACAGCACCGACTTGACAAACTATCATTGTGGTTTTGATGCGTAGGTAAGATTGGTTCTTGCTTAAGCCCGTAGCAGCCACGTAAAACTTACAACAACAAAGTAGAGCACGTCTAACTTGTTTTTGCAGGGCATGTTGTGATGTGATATGGTCAAGACATGATGCTAAATTTTATTGTATGAGATGATCATGTTTTGTAACCGAGTTATCGGCAACTGGCAGGAGCCATATGGTTGTCGCTTTATTGTATGCAATGCAATCGCGCTGTAATGCTTTACTTTATCACTAAGCGGTAGCGATAGTCGTGGAAGCATACGATTGGCGAGACGACAACGATGCTACGATGGAGATCAAGGTGTCGCGCCGGTGACGATGGTGATCATGACGGTGCTTCGAAGATGGAGATCACAAGCACAAGATTATGGTGGTCATATCATATCACTTATATTGATTGCATGTGATGTTTATCTTTTATGCATCTTATCTTGCTTTGATTGACGGTAGCATTATAAGATGATCTCTCACTAATTATCAAGAAGTGTTCTCCCTGAGTATGCACCGTTGCGAAAGTTCTTCGTGCTGAGACACCACGTGATGATCGGGTGTGATAGGCTCTACGTTCAAATACAACGGGTGCAAAACAGTTGCACACGTGGAATACTCAGGTTATACTTGACGAGCCAAGCATATACAGATATGGCCTCGGAACACGGAGACCGAAAGGTCGAGCATGAATCATATAGTAGATATGATCAACATAGCGATGTTCACCAATGAAACTACATCTCACGTGATGATCGGACATGGTTTAGTTGATTTGGATCACGTAATCACTTAGAGGATTAGAGGGATGTCTATCTAAGTGGGAGTTCTTAAGTAATATGATTAATTGAACTTAAATTTATCATGAACTTATTCCTGGTAGTATTTTGCAAATTATGTTGTAGATCAATAGCTCGCGTTGTTGCTTCCCTGTGTTTATTTTGATATGATACTAGAGAAAATTGTGTTGAAAGATGTTAGTAGCAATGATGCGGATTGGATCCGTGATCTGAGGTTTATCCTCATTGCTGCACAGAAGAATTATGTCCTTGATGCACCGCTAGGTGACGGACCTATTGCAGGAGCAGATGCAGACGTTATGAACGTTTGGCTAGCTCAATATGATGACTACTTGATAGTTTAGTGCACCATGCTTAATGGCTTAGAATCGGGACTTCAAAGACGTTTTGAACGTCATGGAGCATATGAGATGTTCCAGGAGTTGAAGTTAATATTTCAAGAAAATACCCGAGTTGAGAGATATGAAGTCTCCAACAAGTTCTATAGCTAAAAGATGGAGGAGAATCGCTCAACTAGTGAGCATGTGCTCAGATTGTCTGAGTACTACAATCACTTGAATCAAGTGGGAGTTAATCTTCTAGATAAGATAGTGATTGACAGAATTCTCTAGTCACCATCACCAAGTTAGTAGAACTTCGTGATGAACTATGATACGCAAGGGATAACGGAAACGATTCCCAAGCTCTTCGTAATGCGGAAATTGACGAAGGTAGAAATCGAGAAAAACATCAAGTGTTGATGGTAGACAAGACCACTAGTTTCAAGAAAAGGGCAGAGGGAAGAAGGGGAACTTCAAGAAGAACAGCAAGCAAGTTGCTGCTCAAGTGAAGAAGCCCAAGTCTGGTCCTAAGCCTGAGACTAAGTGTTTCTACTGCAAAGGGACTGGTCACTGGAAGCGGAACTACCCCAAGTGATTGGCAGATAAGAAGGATGGCAAAGTGAACATAAGTATATTTGATATACATGTTATTGATGTGTACTTTACTAGTGTTTATAGCAACCTCTCAGTATTTGATACTAGTTCAGTTGCTAAGATTAGTAACTCGAAATGGGAGTTGCAGAATAAACAGAGACTAGTTAAGGGTGAAGTGATGATGTGTGTTGGAAGTGGTTCCAAGATTGATATGATCATCATCGCAGACTCCCTATACTTTCGAGATTAGTGTTGAACCTAAATAAGTGTTATTTGGTGTTTGCGTTGAGCATGAATATGATTTGATCATGTTTATTGCAATACGGTTATTCATTTAAGTTAGAGAACAATTGTTGTTCTGTTTACATGAATAAAACTTTCTATGGTCATACACACCAACGAAAATGGTTTGTTGGATCTCGATTGTAGTGATACACATATTCATAATATTGAAGCCAAAATATGCAAAGTTAATAATGATAGTGCAACTTATTTGTAGCACTGCCGTTTAGGTCATATTGGTGTAAAGCGCATGAAGAAACTCCATGCTGATGGGATTTTGGAATCACTTGATTATGAATCACTTGATGCTTGCGAACCATGCCTCATGGGCAAGATGACTAAGACTCCGTTCTCCGGAGCGAGCAACTGATTTATTGGAAATAATACATATTGATGTATGCGGTCCTATGAGTGTTAAAGCTCACGGCAAGTATCGTTATTTTCTGAACTTCACAGATGATTTGAGCAGATATGGGTATATCTACTTGATGAGACATAAGTCTGAAACATTTGAAAAGTTCAAAGAATTTCAGAGTGAAGTGGAAAATCATCGTGACAAGAAAATAAAGTTTCTACGATCTGATCGCGGAGACAAATATTTGAGTTACGAGTTTGGTCTTCAATTAAAACAATGTGGAATAGTTTCACAAACTCATGCCACATGGAACACCACAGCATAATGGTGTGTGCGAACGTCATAACCGTACTTTATTGGATATAGTGCAATCTATGATGTCTCTTACCGATCTACCACTATCGTTTTGGGGTTATGCATTAGAGATAGCTGCATTCACGTTAAAAGGGCACCATCTAAATCCGTTGAGACGACACCGTATGAACTGTGGTTTGGCAAGAAACCAAAGTTATCGTTTCTTAAAGTTTGGGGTTGCAATGCTTATGTGAAAAAGTTTCATCCTGATAAGCTCAAACCCAAATCGGAAAAGTGTGTCTTCATAGGATACCCAAAAAGTTACTGTTGGGTACACCTTCTATCACAGATCCGAAGGCAAGACATTCATTGCTAAGAATGGATCCTTTCTAGAGAAGGAGGTTCTCTCAAAAGAAGTGAGTGGGAGGAAAGTAGAACTTGATAAGGTAATTGTACCTTCTCCCTTATTTGAAAGTAGTTCATCACAGAAATCTATTCCTGTGACTACTACACCAATTAGTGAGGAAGCTAATGATGATGATCATGTAACTTCAGATCAAGTTACTACCGAATCTCGTAGGTAAACCAGAGTGAGATCCGCACCAGAGTGGTACGGTAATCCTATTCTGGAGGTCATGCTACTTGACCATGACGAACCTACGAACTATGAAGAAGCGATGGTGAGCCCAGATTCCGCAAAATGGCTTGAGGCCATGAAATCTGAGATGGGATCCATGCATGAGAACAAAGTATGGACTTTGGTTGACTTGCCCGATGATCGGCAAGCAATTGAGAATAAATGGATCTTCAAGAGGAAGACGGACGCTGATAGTAGTGTTACTATCTACAAAGCTAGAATTATTGCAAAAGGTTTTCGACAAGTTCAAGGTGTTGACTACGATGAGAGTTTCTCACTCGTATCTATGCTTAAGTCTGTCCGAATCATGTTAGCAATTGCCACATTTTATGAAATCTGGCAAATGGATAAACAAAACTGCATTCCTTAATAGATTTATTAAAGAAGAGTTGTATATGATACAACCAGAAGGTTTTGTCAATCCTAAAGGTGCTAACAAAATATGCAAACTCCAGCGATCCATCTATGGACTGGTGCAAGCATCTCGAAGTTGGAATATACGCTTTGATAAGTTGATCAAAGCATATAGTTTTATACAGACTTGAGATGAAGCCTGTATTTACAAGAAAGTGAGTGGGAGCACTACAACATTTCTGATAAGTATATGTGAATGACATATTGTCGATCGTAAATAATGTAGAATTAATCTGCAAAGCATAAAGGAGTGTTCTTAAAGAAGTTTTTCAAAGAAAGACCTCGGTGAAGCTGCTTACATATTAAGCATCAAAATCTATAGAGATAGATCAAGACGCTTGATAAGTTTTTTCAATGAGTACATACCTTGACAATATTTTGAAGTAGTTCAAAAATGGAACAGTCAAAGAAAGATTTCTTGGCTGTGTTACAAGGTATGAAATTGAGTAAGACTCAAAGCCCGACCACGGCAGAAGATAGAAAGAAAATGAAAGTCATTCCCTATGCCTCAGCCATAGGTTCTATAAAGTATGCCATGATGTGTACCAGATCTATTGTATACCCTACACTCTGTTAAGCAAGGGAGTACAATAATGATCTAAGAGTAGCTCACTGGACATTGGTCAAAATTATCCTTAGTGGAATAAGGAAATATTTCTCGATTATGGAGGTGACAAAAGGTTCGTCGTAAAAAGTTACGTCGATGCAAGTTTTGACACAGATCTGGATGACTCTAAGTCTCGATCTAGATACATATTGAAAGTGGGAGCAATTAGCTAGAGTAGCTCAGTGCAGAGCATTGTAGACATAGAATTCGCAAAATACTTACGGATCTGAATGTGACAGACCCGTTGACTAAAACTTCTCTCACAAGCAAAACATGATCACACCTTAGTACTCTTTGGGTGTTAATCGCATAGCGATGTGAACTAGATTACTGAATCTAGTAAGCCCTTTGGGTGTTGGACACATGAAGATGTGAACTAATCACATAAAGATGTGAACTATTAGTGTTAAATCACATGGTGATGTGAACTAGATTATTGACTCTAGTGCAAGTGGGAGACTGAAGGAAATATGCCCTAGAGGCAATAATAAAGTTATTATTTATTTCCTTATTTTCATGATAAATGTTTATTATTCATGCTAGATTTGTATTAACCGGAAACATAATACATGTGTGAATACATAGACAAACAGAGTGTCACTAGTATGCCTCTACTTGACTAGCTCGTTAATCAAAGATGGTTATGTTTCCTAACCATGAACAAAGAGTTGTTATTTGATTAACGAGGTCACATCATTAGGTGAATGATCTGATTGACATGACCCATTCCATTAGCTTAACACCCGATCATTAGTATGTTGCTATTGCTTTCTTCATGACTTATACATGTTCCTATGACTATGAGATTATGCAACTCCCGTTTGCCGGAGGAACAATTTGTGTGCTACCAAACGTCACAACGTAACTCGGTGATTATAAAGGAGCTCTACAGGTGTCTCCAAAGGTACATGTTGGGTTGGCGTATTTCGAGATTAGGATTTGTCAATCCGATTGCCGGAGGGGTATCTCTGGGCCCTCTCGGTAATGCACATCACTTAAGCCTTGCAAGCATTACAACTAATGAGTTAGTTGCGAGATGATGTATTACAGAACGAGTAAAGAGACTTGTCGGTAACGATATTGAACTAGGTATTGAGATACCGACGATCGAATCTCTGGCAAGTAACATGCCGATGACAAAGGGAACAACGTATGTTGTTATGGGGTCTGACCGATAAAGATCTTCGTAGAATATGTAGGAGCCAATATGGGCATCCAGGTCCCGCTATTGGTTATTGACCGGAGACATGTGTCGGTCATGTCTACATTGTTCTCGAACCCGAAGGGTCCGCACGCTTAAGGTTTCGATGACAGTTATATTATGAGTTTATGAGTTTTGATGTACCGAAGGAGTTCGGAGTCCCGGATGAGATCGGGGACATGACGAGGAGTCTCGAAATGGTCGAGACGTAAAGATCGATATATTGGACGACTATATTCGGACTTCGGAAAGGTTCCGAGTGATTCGGGTATTTTTCGGAGTACCGGAGAGTTACGGGAATTCGCCGGGAGAAGTATTGGGCCTTATTGGGCCATACGGGAAAGAGAGAGGGGCTGCCTAGGGCAGGCCGCGCCCCCCCAAGCTAGTCCGAATTGGACTAGGGGGAGGGGCTGCGCCCCTTCCTTGTTTCCTACTCCTACTACATGGAAGGACTCCTAGTTGGAACTAGGAAAGGGGGAATCCTACTCCCGGTGGGAGTAGGACTCCCCTAGGGCGCGCCATAGAGAGGGCCGGCCCTCCCCTCCTCCACTCCTTTATATACGGGGGCAGGGGGCACCCCATAGACACACAAGTTGATCTTCGTGATCGTTCCTTAGCCGTGTGCGGTGCCCCCCTCCACCATATTCCACCTCGGTCATATTGTAGCGGTGCTTAGGCGAAGCCCTGCGACGGTAGAACATCAAGATCGTCACCACGCCGTCGTGCTGACGGAACTCCTCCCCGACGCTTTGCTGGATCGGAGCCCGGGGATCGTCATCGAGCTGAACGTGTGCCAAGAACTCGGAGGTGCCGGAGTAACGGTGCTTGGATCGGGGCCGTGAAGACGTACGACTACATCAACCACAACGCTTCCGTTGTCGATCTACAAGGGTACGTAGATCACACTCTCCCCTCTCGTTGCTATGCATCACCATGATCTTGCGTGTGCGTAGGAAATTTTTTGAAATTACTACGAAACCCAACAGTGAGTTAGGGTTCCGGATTGGGGGTTTTGTGGGGACGAAGTGGAGTTGGTGGTGGACCAGGCTGACGTGGCGGACGCGCCCGGGTGCGCCCCGGCCGCCCCATATCCGCCCTACATTTGGGCTAGATATGAGGGGCGCCAGACAGCCCTAGCATTTGAGACCGGTTTGAGGAGTACGGGTGGGTCAGTTTTTTTAACCGGTCAGTAACCGATCCTCCGCCGAGGCGCCGGGCTGTAGATGCTCTTGGGTTCTCAATTTAGAGGTGGAAAGGATGATTAGAGCATTTGTTACATCTTAAGGCAAAGCTTTGTCCAGTTTACAATATTTAGAGGCGGAATGGATGATTAGAGCATTTGTTACATCTTAAGGCAAAGCTTTGTCCACTTTACAATTTTGGATGAAATATTCTTTCAACGAGTGGCCATGTTTCCATCAATAGCGATACGTTTATAGTGACTTCATCAATCTCAATACCATTCGACAGTCTCTCGATTCATAGCGATATGTTTATAGTGATTTTGTCAATCTCAAGACCGTTTATAGTGATTCGACAGTCTCTCGATTCATATTAGTGAGCGTATGGACATGTTTGTGAGCTCATAGGTGGGAGTGTCTGTGCGTGTTTGTGAGAGTTTACATCTGTAATGTGTTTCTATTAAAACTATATTGGGTGATAATAGGCTGATAAAGCATTACATGCACGCAATATACGACCAAACACGAGAGAATTTAGACAGCAGCTCGACTTCAATACACCAATCAACAGTGATGATGTTCTTATTGATGGTTCTGTACACCCAAATCAAGGAAACAAGGATTCTGATACCAAAACTACAACAAATCGAAACATGTGTCCATCAAAAGGTACAAACATGCACAGCTCATCGGCTCCGAACGACCCACACCGAATCAACATCAATAACGTCCACAGGATGAATTACCAAACATCGAACAGAACTGCACAAGGCAATCAATGGCGATACTGATAGCAGTAGATGTCCTACAGGAGCCAGAGCACCAGGACCCCAACAAGACGAGTAGCGCCTTGGCCTTCCTGAAACGGCCATCCCTGAATCCTGCCCGCCAAGAGAAAGCCACACAGCGGCCCGCAGAAGGCCACGATATGCGAAGCCCGCCTGAGGCAGAGAGAACCGTGAGGCGGCGACTGGGCGAGACCCGCGACACTGGATGAAGGCTTCGGCCGATCGAGGACTTGATCGACGGTAAGCCGCCTTCCTCGCCCCTCTCCTGCCCCTTGGCGCCTGGTTTTTGGCTTACTTGTGCTGCTGCTTGTGCAGACTACTTCCCGGCTACTCCGCCTTCGCCGCCCAAAGCATTGAGGCCCATCGCGAGGCGCTCGTCAGGCGGGGGCCAACATCACGCCGGACGCGAACCGGACGCTTGAGGAGCAGCTCCTGGCTGTCCAGGCGCGGTTGCAGCCGGCTCATCGGATGCTTCGCCGGCTCCAACGTGCCGGGGCGCAAGTGTTGGCCGCCCTCTGGCCCGGCGAGACGATCCCCCGCACCCCAAGCCGAACTGCCGACTGGCTGGAGGTCGCAGTTGGTCGCTTTGAGGCTTGGAAGGCATCGGCGGCCCGCCTCGGAGCCGGGCGGGCGTTGGAGTTCGTTCGGGCTTGGTACCCAGGGCTGAGCCTGGACCAGCTGCGCACTTGGCGGATGGAGGCCGACGCGGAGCTGGAGGAGGTGAGGCCGGCTATCGCCCAGCGAGCTTCGACGATCGCCGAGTGCACCGACATCAGCGTTTTCGCACCCGAAATCGATGATGACGGTGTTGCTCAGCCGGAGGAGTGGTTCGGGCTGAACCCGGCGGTGGGCGAGGACTCGGCGGAGGAGATTGCCTCCAGCGACGAGGGCGAGGATGACGAAGAGGAGGACGGCGAAGACGTCGAGCCGGCTGGTGGAACAACCGGCCGACCTCAGGCCGACCGTGCCTCCAGCAACGAGGCGCGTGGAAGCGCGCCCTCTGCGGGAGGCGGTGACCAAGCCGAAGTTCGCCAGCCGGCCGCTCCTTCAGCCGGCAACGACCGTCTCCGCCAACCAGCCCCGGCTCGTCGCTCCGCCAGCTACCGCCGTCCTTACGTTCCTGCTGTTGTGTTGAAACACAAGCTTCATGAAGGTCGCAGTGCCAGCCCCTGGGTACCAGAACTAGGTTAAGTGCGGCCTCTTCGGAGGTCTTTTATGTAAATATGTATTATGCATTGGTTTCCATTCGCGTATGCTTTTTATCCGACTTTGCCGCCTTCCCTCTTTGGGGAGGCAAGTACTTGAGCTTTCTTGGATTGAAGTGAAGTGAATGGAAACCGGCCGGCCGGCTACTCTGGTAGCCAGTCCGGCGGTGGAGAAAAACCGGCTTTTGTTATATTAGTCCGTTAGTCCCTAGCCGTTTTTCGTGTGGGCGCCCGTTCCTGCCTTTAACTCTTGCCAGCCGGACAGCCGGTTCTTCGAACTGCGACTTTTGGCAAGAGAAGGCTTGGGAGCCGGCACACTACTTGTCTGACTGCGGGTAGGACTTCTAATATAACTCCAGTCGGCCAGTCCCCGAGCCGACTAGTCGAACCCGGTGCCGGACGGAACAAGTAAATGAAATGACAAGGTCATAAGCATGATACTTTTCATTCAAATAAGGGATGGCAGTCCCCGAGCCCTCCTCGGGGGGCCTATTGTCGTACTTAATACAAAAGTTAGCGTGATACATACTGCATTTCAACTGTAAAATCTTCGAAGGAGTGGCGTTCCATGGTCGTTCCGACGCTCCTTGCCGGAGTCCTCTCGCTGCCTCGGCTTCGCATGCGATCAGTATAGAAGTCGTGCCGTAGAGCGCTGCGAATGACGAAGGGCCTCCCAAGGCCGAAGTGGTGCCGCCGGCGTCTTCCTGATCAGCCGAGCACAGAATCGCTCTTGAAAGATCTGCCGACCGCCGCGTGGAAGCGCCAACACCTGCTGTAGATGCCGACCGGCCAGGCTAACAGCCGCTTCTTCCAGCAAGAGCACTTGCCGCTCCGTGGCCGCTCGCCTGTGACATGGTACCGAGGCGAGCGAACCGATTCAGGTGGAGACACCTCTGCACCAACACAAGAAAAAGGGGAAGTCGTGATCATTTGGTGTACGTGGCCATGACCTAGAGGACGAAGCCGCAGCTCAGCGAGCACAGACGCTGAGCGCGCAAGTACACCAGTTTCGCGGCTGATCAGAAGAATAGCCGGGTCGCTCGAATGGTCTGGCCCGGTAAGACGTGGCGACGGAGTCTTCAATCTAGCCATTTTTGGGCGTGCAAAACGTGCAAAGTCTCCTGCGAAAATCGTCAACTGGTCGGGATAAGGCGGTGGCACCCGACGAGTTAGGTCCGATAACAGCGACAAAGCAGGCCAGTCAGCTTCGTTGAGCGCTTGCCGCATCCACTGGGAGTGTCCACGGGATCGTGAGCAGCAGTGCGCATGCCGCCCACGCGGCGTGAATGGCCCACCATGTCCAGTCCAAACGGCGAAAAGGCCAAAGGGGAATGGCTGATGCCGACCGGCAAGTGTGCTGGAAGCTGAAAAGTGGCACCGGGCAAGAGTGATACTAATTCTTGGCGTCATCCAAAGAGTCGGCAGATAAAACATGCGGAAGCTTGGCGACAAGTATCTGAGGCGGAAGGCTGGCCGCAATTCGCCGGTATGTTCGGGATGCAAGCCCTCGCTTGCTCGAGCCAGCCGTTGAGGACTCTAGTTACGCGCTTGACTTTCGCTGTGACGATTGGAGCTCGCCGACGTTGGACTTGGAATACGACGTGCGTACAGCCGTCAAATCGGTGCACAGGAAGTGAGATGGAACTGAGCCCATGAAGAGCCGCGACTCCGCACTACTGCGAAGGGCTACAGAACACCAGGTGGCGGGCGGGTTGAAATCGGAGTCGACGCGCTGTTGTGCTGGGCAGTTCCCGGCCGGCACCGAACCCCAAAGCGGGTGGCATCCCCGAGCCGTGGCCTGAACCGGCCGGCCGAGGAGCCGGTCGCCTGCTGTTCTCGACCGGACCAGACGCATCGGGGTCAGGCGACACAAAGATGAATCGGACTCATAAACGGCTGAAGGACGGCTGAGGAGGCGTGGTAGAGCGACGCCGGTTGGTATGCTTGCCGAGTGGAGCCTATTCGAGCCAGGGCATCGGCTGGCTCGTTGTCGGCTCGCGGTACGTGGAGGAACTCGCATCCTTCAAAGTATCCTGAGTTGTTGAACCAGGAAGCGGTAGCTTGCCATATTTGCGTCCTTGGCGTCCCAGTCGCCGGATGATTGCTGAACCACCAAGTCCGAGTCGCCATAACATAGGATCCGGCGAATGCCGAGTTCTTTGGCAAGCCGGAGCCCGTGTATGAGCGCCTCGTACTCGGCCACATTGTTGGAGGCGGCAAAGTGGATTTGTCAGCGTGTATCTGAGCTTGTCGCCTTTGGGAGAGGAGGACGATGCCGGCTCCCAAGCCGGTGCGCATCTTGGACCCATCGAAGTGCATGCGCCAATGGGTGGAGTCGGGAGCCGGCGGCAGGTACTGGGTCTCGGCCCAGTCGACGAGGAAGTCGGCCAGTGCTTGGGACTTGATGGCGGTGCGGGGCTGGTAGAAGATTGTGTAAGGGGCCAGCTCGATGGCCCATTTCGCCACCCGGCCGGATGCGTCCCGGCTGCCTATGATCTCGGCCAGCGGGGCGGTGCATACGACCGTGACGGGATGCTCTTGAAAGTAGGGCTTCAGCTTCTTGGCGGTGAAGTACACGCCGTAACACATCTTCTGGTAGTGCGGGTAGTTCTGCTTTGAGGCGGACAGCACCTCGCTCAAATAATACACCGGCCTCTGGACCGGCTGGGCTCGGCCTTCTTCTGGGCGTTGGACTACGATGACGGTGCTGACCACCCGGCTGGTTGCGGCGATGTAGAGGAGCATGGGCTCTTTCTCAGTCGGCGCCGCCAGAACGGGCGGCGTGGCCAGCATCTTCTTCAGCTCGTGAACAAGCTTGGTCGGCCTGGTCGTTCCACTCGAAGTGAGTGCTCTTCTTCATGAGGCAGTAGAGGGGGAGAGCTTTCTCTCCGAGCCAGCTGATGAAGCGGTTCAAGGAGGCCAAGCACCCGGTGAACTTTTGAATGTCTCGAAGCTTGGTGGGGATCGCCATTCTCTCGATGGCCTTGATCTTCACCGGGTTGCATTCGATGCCGCGTTCGGAGACCAGGAAGCCTAGGAGCTGGTCGGCTGGCACTCCGAACACGCATTTCTCGGGTTGAGCTTGATTTGGAACCGGCGTAGGTTCTCAAACGTTTCCTTGAGGTCTCCCAGCAAGGTGCCGCGCTTCTCCGTCTTCACCACGATGTCGTCCACGTAAACGTGAGCATTTCTGCCGAGCTGCTTGAGGAGGCACTTTTGCATGCAACGCTGAAAAGTGGCACCGGCATTTCTCAAGCCGAATGTCATAGTCAGGTAGCAGAAGGCTCCAAATGGCGTGATGAAGGCGGTCTTCAGGCGGTCGTCCGGATCCAGCTTTATCTGGTGATATCCTGAGTAAGCATCCAAGAAGCTCAACAGCTCGCATCCGGCTGTGGAGTCTATCACTTGGTCAATCCTTGGCAGGGCAAAGGGATCTTTGGGGCAAGCCTTGTTGAGGCTTGTGTAGTCTATGCACATGTGCCACTTGTTGTTCTTCTTTAGCACGAGGACCGGGTTGGCGAGCCACTCTGGAAAGAAAACTTCCATAATGAAGCCGGCTGCCAAAAGCCGGGCTATCTCCTCCCCTACAATCCTGTGTTTCTCCTCCGACAGTCGGCGAAGGGGTTGTTTGACTGGCTTTGCGTCTTCTCGAACGTGTAGTTTGTGCTCGGTGAATTTCCTCGGAACACCCGGCATGTCCTTGGGGGACCATGCGAAGATGTCCCGATTCTCATGGAGGAAATCGGTGAGCTCGCCTTCCTATTTGCTGTTCAGGTTTGCCCCGATGACGGCAAACCTCTCTGGGTGCTCGGGGTCAAGAGGCACCTTCTTCGTCTCCTTGGCCGGCTGGAAAGATCCTTGAGCATCATGCTCCTTGGGGTCGGGGGACACGGCCGACTGCTTGCCGGCTATGGCCACGACTCGGTCCAGCATCTTCTTTTCTTCGGCAATCACAAGGGACTCGACCAGCCGGCTGCTGGCTGCTGCGCACTCAGAGGACTTCTTGTAATCGCCGGCTATGGTGATGACGCCTTTGGTGCTTAGTATCTTCATCTTGAGGTATGCATAGTGGGGAACTGCCATGAATTTGGCCAAGGCAGGTCGGCCAAGCAATGCATGGTAAGGGCTCTCCAGGTCCACCACTTCAAACCAGATCGCTTCCCGGCGGAAATGCTCCTTGTCCCCAAAAAGTACATCAATCTTGATCTTGCCAATGGGGGCGCAGGACAGGCCGGGTACGATGCCATGAAACACTGTCTGAGTAGGCATGAGCTGCTTCGTCTTGACGTTTAGCTTCTCCAGGGTGTCACGGTACAGGATGTTGATGCTGCTCCCGCCGTCTATCAACACACGGGAGAAGCGGGCAGCGCGTCTGTCCGTCGCGAGGGTGGCTTCCAGGACCAACGCATAAGAGCCGGGAGACGGCATCACCTCTGGATGGTCGGCCCGGCTCCAGCTGATGGGCTTTTCTGACCAATCCATGTGTCTGGCGGGGTTGGCGGCGACCACGCTGACTTCCTGGTGCTCTCGGCGCCTACTGCGCCGGTCTTCGGGCTGGCTTGTAAAGACGATGTAGGATGCTTGCTCGTCGGGGAATTCGTCGTGCACGGCTCCGACTACGGGCCGAGCGGCCGGAGGCGGCAGGGCCGGAGGCGGCGGGCCGGCAGGCGGAGGCGGCACGAGCCCCTCGCCTTTAGAGATTCGGGTGAGCCAATGGCACTTCCGGGTTGTGTGGTTGGACGGCTTCGCGCCGCTGTGGAACTTGCACGGGGCGTCGAGAGTTTTCTCGTAGGAGAAGGCGGGCTACCAAGCCGGCCTGCCGCCCTTGGGCTTCTTGGGCGCCGGTCGCCCTTCAGGCGGTGCGTCTTCAACTGTGGCCACCTGCCGACTGGCGGGAGGCGGCGCGGGGCCCTTGCGCTTGTGGTCGTTCGAGTGTGGGCGTCGGCCGGAATCCCCAGCCGGCGTTTTGGGCGCCGGGTTAAGTACTTTTCGGACGCGTCTACCCGAAGCTCGGTCTTCATCGAGGAGCCAGCGGTGGCGTACTTGTCCGCTATGTCCAGAAGCTCGTCGAGGGTAGTCGGCTCGTCGCAGAGGAGCTTGTGCTTGAGGAGGGTGCCTTCTCGGCATCCGGCTGTGAAGTATTCTATGGCTTGCACCTCGTGCACCCCTTCGCAAGAGTTGCGGAGCTCGGCCCAACGCGTGAGGTAGTCGCGAGTGGACTCGGCGGGGCCTTGTACGCACAAGGAGAGCTGTCTGGGCTTGGGGGCCCGCTTGTAGGTGCTGGTGAAGTTGCGGATGAAGGCTTCTGTGAAGTCCAGCCAGCTGTTGATGCTGCGCGGCTTGAGGCTGTTGAGCCAGGTCCGCGCCGTGCCTTGCAGCATGAGGGGCACGTACTTCACGGCAACGCGCCGGTTGCCGTTGGCTATGCTAACCGCCGTGGAGTAGTCGATCAACCAATCTTCCGGCTTCACGGAGCCGTTGTACTTGGGCGTGTCTCTTGGGAGCGAGAACCCTTTGGGGAAGGGCTTGTCGCGGATGCGGGGGCCGAAACAAGGCGGGCCGACATCGTCTTCTTCTTCCAACGCCAGGGATCGCGCCAGGCGGTCGATCCGATGGCGGGCGTCGTTCTCGCCGACTCCTTCGCGGCGGCCTAGCCGGCTGCTGAGAGTCGGGTGCGCCACTGGCGGCGGGGCGGGATATCTCTCTCCACGGGGCGGAGGCGGAGGCGGGTTGCCCCGCCATTCCATGGCTCGGGGATGGCCGTCCGCGTCTCGCTCGATGGAGATTCGGGTCAGGCTGCGGCTGGCAGCCGGCTCTTTCTCGCGCCGCGCGCGGGTGTTGCTCGTACTCGGTGCCCGGGACGTCATGCCGTGATCTCGGCGCGGGGGAGGGCTTTCCGCGCGGGCGTCGGCTTTGTGTCGCTGCGCGGCCGCGTCAATCAGTTGCTGGATGCGCCGGGTCATGTGGGGGAGGTCTTCAGCCTCCAAGCCGTCCAACTCGTCTACGGCTGCCTGGGCGGCACGCAAGTTCTCGAGCGGAGTGGCATAGACCGGGCGGTCGACTCCCAGCGTGTCGGCGATGACGGCGCCGCGTTGCTTGACAAGGCCGGCCCGGCTTGGCCCGCCCAGGGCCGGCGTGCCGAAGGCGGCGCGATCAGCTTCGCGCTGATAGGCCTCAGTGAGGCGTCTTACGGAAGCCAGCCTCCGGCCCTCTGCGAGGAGGGCGAGGCGGCGTGCCTCCAGTGCTTCGTCGTCAGCATTAGCCGGGAGGGGGGTGGACAAGTCATGGGCCGCCGCGTGCGGGGCGTCGTGGGCGCTCTCGTCGGCCGGGCCGCCGTGGCCGACAACCATCACTTCGGTGGTGACAGCGTCGCCGCCACCGGCTCGGGGAAGCGGGTCGTTGTAGATCGTGACGTTGGTGGGGAAGGTGTCGAACGAGGCCGTGTCGGAGTCGACAGGCATCGGGTCGGTGGAGCCAACCGACTCCAGGTCCACGGTAGGCTCGCTGGAGACATGGAGCTGGCCGAGAAGGTTGGCGAGGTGGTCGGTGCCCGCATCGGAGGCGAGCTCGTCGGAGATGAGGGTTTCGTTGAGGAGATCGGCGAGGCTGCTTGCCGCGCAGACGCTGGTGACGCCTTGCAGCGCGTTGTGGCAAGCTCCATCGGGCGTGCCGGGCTGGCTACGCTCGCGGGGGAGGAAGAAGGTTCCCGTCCAGAACAGGTCTCCGGACGACGGTGCACCTGGCCCCATGGTGGGCGCCAAATGTTGGGTGGTAGGTGCGACATATGCCAACGGGTGGCTTATCATTGTGGGAGCCAGTAAGACATCGCCGGTGCCTGGAAACGGGATAAGGCGAAGACATGCACGCCGGCGGATCTTACCCAGCTTCGGGGCTCTCCGTGGAGATAACACCCCTACTGCTGCTCTGCGGGGTCTCCGCATGATCACTAGATGGACAAGTAGCTACACAATGCTCCTTGAGCTGTTTGGTGGGAGGAGGAAGAAGGGCACGGCTAGCCTGCTTCTTCTCCTTGTGTGGTGTCTAGGACTAGGAGGGGGTCCAACCCTTTGCATGGGTGCCCCGGGGGGTTTATATAGGCCCACCCCCGGGGGTACAATGGTAATCCGACTGGGCACGGGGCCCAGCCGTCTGTGACTGCACTCGCCGGCTCCTGCGCCGGCTGCTGGGGCCCGCCAACTGGTGGGTCCCGCCGGCTGCCGGCCCCTTGGTCGGTAGGCAGGCCCCACTGTCCAGGGCCTGGTCGGCGGCTGGTTACTGTGGCTCCATCTTGGTGACGTGGGCTTCGTCGTGGTAGGCGCGGCTACAGTGCCGCCGCCCATCGGGCGATCGCTGTAGCCTCACCGCGTCTTGTCCCCTTAATGGGGCGTCTCCTTTGAGGGAGGCGGCAAGCCGGCTGCGGGGAGCCGGCTCTGTCTTGGGCTGACTGGTTGGAGGCGTGGCCGCCTTCGAGCGTCTCTCTGCCCGAAGGGGCCCACCATCTGTGGACCACGCTGGCGGCCCGTCGTGGGTGACACCAAGGTCAACATGGCAACAGTGCCGCGCCGGACGGGTCATGCCTACTCCGTACGGCGCACTGTGCCAGGCGTGCTCCGGGATTCGGGGGTGGCAGGCTTCACTGTAGCCACGCCCCGTCGCACCGCCGTTAGGTGGGTGCAAACTTTGAGGGTACGGTCTCGACCGCTTTATGGGAGCCGGCTTCTTGGAGTCGGCCTTCTCACGGCCGGCTTCTCGAAGTCGGCCCTCCCATGGCTTTCTTCATGAGGGCTAAAGTCGGGCCGCCTTCCGAAAGCCGGCCTGGATGGCAGTCGGCAAGGGGAAAGCGGCTCCACGTCTTGGTTTCTTGAGAGCCGGGCAGGCTCGTAATTTTTTTCAAAAGGGCCAGGGGAAGCCGGCTAGGCTACCCATGGCTATTTACTCCGACACATACTCAGGGAGAACACTTCTTGATAATTAGTGAGAGATCATCTTATAATGCTACCGCCAATCAAAGCAAGATAAGATGCATAAAAGATAAACATCACATGCAATCAATATAAGTGATATGATATGGCCATCATCATCTTGTGCTTGTGGTCTCCATCTCCGAAGCACCGTCGTGATCACCATCGTCATCGGCGCGACACCTTGATCTCCATCATAGCATCGTTGTCGTCTCGCCAATCTTATGCTTCCACAACTATCGCTACCGCTTAGTGATAAAGTAAAGCATTACAGCGCGATTGCATTGCATACAATAAAGCGACAACCATATGGCTCCTGCCAGTTGCCGATAACTCGGTTACAAAACATGATCATCTCATACAATAAAATTTAGCATCATGTCTTGACCATATCACATCACAACATGCCCTGCAAAAACAAGTTAGATGTCCTCTACTTTGTTGTTGCAAGTTTTACGTGGCTGCTAAGGGCTTAAGCAAGAACCAATATTACCTACGCATCAAAACCACAACGATAGTTTGTCAAGTTGGTGTTGTTTTAACCTTCGCAAGGACCGGGCGTAGCCACACTCAGTTCAACTAAAGTTGGAGAAACTGTCACCCGCTAGCCACCTTTGTGCAAAGCACGTCGGGAGAACCGGTCTCGCGTAAGCGTACGCGTAATGTCGGTCCGGGCCGCTTCATCCAACAATACCGCCGAACCAAAGTATGACATGCTGGTAAGCAGTATGACTTATATCGCCCACAACTCACTTGTGTTCTACTCGTGTATATAACATCAACACATAAAACCTAGGCTCGGATGCCACTGTTGGGTTTCGTAGTAATTTCAAAAAAATTCCTACGCACACGCAAGATCATGGTGATGCATAGCAACGAGAGGGGATAAGGAATGGTGGCACACTGGCGAATGCAAACTCTCAGCTGATAGGGAAGAGGGGGGCGGCTAGCAGAGTGTGATCTACGTACCCTTGTAGATCGACAACGGAAGCGTTAACTTGGTTGATGTAGTCCTACGTCTCCACGGCCCGACCGATCAAGCACCGAAACTACGGCACCTCCGAGTTCTAGCACACGTTCAGCTCGATGACGATCCCCGGACTCCGATCCAGCAAAGTGTCGGGGAAGAGTTCCGTCAGCACGACGGCGTGGTGACGATCTTGATGTACTACCGTCGCAGGGCTTCGCCTAAGCACTGCTACAATATTATCAAGGACTATGGTGGAAGGGGGCACCGCACACGGCTAAGAATATGATCACGTGGATCAACTTGTGTCTCTAGGGGTGCCCCGTGCCTCCGTATATAAAGGCTCAAGGGGGGGCTGGCCGGCCAAGAGGTGGCGCGCCAGGAGGAGTCCTACTCCTTCCGGGAGTAGGACTCCCCCCCTTTCCTAGTTGGAATAGGATTCGCGGAGGGGGGAAAAGAGGGGAGAGAGGAGGAAGGGGGGCCGGCCCCCTCTCCTTGTCCTATTCGGACCAAGGGGGAAAGGGCGCGCGGCCCATCTCTAGCCACCTCTCCTCTCTTCCACTAAGGCCCACTAAGGCCCATATACTTCCCGGGGGGTTCCGGTAACCTCCCGGTACTCCGGAAAAATCCCGATTTCACCCGGAACACTTCCGATATCCAAACATAGGCTTCCAATATATCAATCTTTATGTCTCGACCATTTCGAGACTCCTCGTCATGTCTGTGATGACATCCGGGACTCCGAACAACCTTCGGTACATCAAAATGCATAAACTCATAATATAACTGTCATCGTAACCTTAAGCGTGCGGACCCTACGGGTTCGAGAACAATGTAGACATGACCGAGACACGTCTCCGGTCAATAACCAATAGCGGAACCTGGATGCTCATATTGGCTCCTACATATTCTACGAAGATCTTTTATCGGTCAGACCGCATAACAACATACGTTGTTCCCTTTGTCATCGGTATGTTACTTGCCCGAGATTCGATCGTCGGTATCCCATACCTAGTTCAATCTCGTTACCGGCAAGTCTCTTTACTCGTTCCGTAATACATCATCCTGCAACTAACTCATTAGTTGCAATGCTTGCAAGGCTTAAGTGATGTGCATTACCGAGAGGGCCCAGAGATACCTCTCCGACAATCGGAGTGACAAATCCTAATCTTGAAATACGCCAACCCAACATGTACCTTTGGAGACACCTGTACAGCTCCTTTATAATCACCCAGTTACGTTGTGACGTTTGGTAGCACACAAAGTGTTCCTCCGGCAAACGGGAGTTGCATAATCTCATAGTCATAGGAACATGTATAAGTCATGAAGAAAGCAATAGCAACATACTAACGATCGGGTGCTAAGCTAATGGAATGGGTCATGTCAATCAGATCATTCAACTAATGATGTGATCCCGTTAATCAAATGACAACTCTTTGTCCATGGTTAGGAAACATAACCATCTTTGATTAACGAGCTAGTCAAGTAGAGGCATACTAGTGACACTCTGTTTGTCTATGTATTCACACATGTATTATGTTTCCGGTTAATACAATTCTAGCATGAATAATAAACTTTTATCATGATATAAGGAAATAAATAATAACTTTATTATTGCCTCCAGGGCATATTTCCTTCATTGTTGGACTAACACTTTTACCTAGTATGTTTCAGATAAGTTCAATAATGGAGTGGCATGGACTAGAGGATGTGGAACCCCTACAAGATGCTAAGGACAAAGGATTGGCTCAAGCTTCAAGATCAAGACTCTACATTTTCTATTTTAGTGATCCAAGATCACATTGAGTCTATAGGAAAAGCCAATACTATCAAGAGGGGATGAGGTGTTGCTTAATGGCTTGCTTGCTCAAAGTGCTTAGTGATATGCTCCAAAACCCTCAACTACCTTCCCACATCCACATATGACCTAAACCAAAAGTCAAACTCGGCCCCACCGATTCTATCTATCCGGCGCCACCGAGTTTCAGATGTCATAGCCACTGCCACAAACCCTAGCAAATCAGTTTCACCGATAGGGATCTCGGTCTCACCGAGATGGGATTGTAATCTCTCTGTGTATGTCCATTACCAAAATCAGTCTCACCGAGTTTGAGCAATCGGTACTACCGAGATTACAATGCAAACCCTCTGGTTAGCTTATTACCAAGATCGGTCCCACCGAGTTTGTGTAATCGGTCTCACCGAGTTTGCCTGACCAACTCTCTGGTTAGCTTATTACCAAAATCGGTCCCACCGAGTTTGTGTAATCAGTCACACCGAGATTACGTTATGCCCTAACCCTAACCATATCGGTCCTACCGAGTTGCACCTCAGTCCCACCAAAAATCCTAACGGTCACTAGGTTTGCTGAATCGGTCCGACCGAGTTTAACCATTCGGTCCCACCAAGTTTGGCAAATTGTGTGTAACGGTTAGATTTTGTGTGGAGGCTATATATACCCATCCACCCACTCTTCATTCGTAAAGAGAGCCATCAAAACATACCTACACTTCCAATACACATTTTCTGAGAGAGAACCACCTACACTTGTGTTGAGGTCAA
Organism: Triticum urartu; assembly: GCF_003073215.2. Classification (NCBI taxonomy): domain Eukaryota; kingdom Viridiplantae; phylum Streptophyta; class Magnoliopsida; order Poales; family Poaceae; genus Triticum; species Triticum urartu. The sequence continues at coordinate 121,841,772 of NC_053024.1, forward strand.
GATGTTCCATTCCAACCATATGAATCTTGATCTCTAGCCTTCCCCAAGTTGCTTTCCACTCAAATCTTCTTTCCACCAAATCCAAATCCTGTGAGAGAGAGTTGAGTGTTGGGGAGACTATCATTTGAAGCACAAGAGCAAGGAGTTCATCATCAACACACCATTTGTTACTTCTTGGAGAGTGGTGTCTCCTAGATTGGCTAGGTGTCACTTGGGAGCCTCCAACAAGATTGTGGAGTTGAACCAAGGAGTTTGTAAGGGTAAGGAGATCTACTTCGTGAAGATCTACCGCTAGTGAGGCAAGTCCTTCCTGGGCGACGGCCGTGATGGAATAGACAAGGTTGCTTCTTCGTGGACCCTTCGTGGGTGGAGCCCTCCGTGGAGTCGCGCAACTATTACCCTCCGTGGGTTGAAGTCTCCATCAACGTGGATGTACGATAGCACCACCTATCGGAACCACGACAAAAACATCCGTGTCTCCAATTGTGTTTGAATACTCCAAACCCTTCTCTTTACATTCTTGCAAGTTGCATGCTTTACTTTCCGCTGCTCATATACTCATTGCATGCTTGCTTGATATGTATTGTGTTTGTTAAACTTGTGCTTAAACTCCACTTAAACTTAAGAATATTAAAAACTGCAACTTTTGGCACTTAGTGTCTAATCACCCCCCTCTAGACACCTCTTCTCGATCCTTTCAGTTTCCTAGCCATAGACATGAGTTGTCATTTGATTAACGGGGTCATATCATTAGAGAATGATGTGATTGACTTGACCCATTCCATTAGCATAGCACTTGATCGTTTAGTTTGTTGCTATTGCTTTCTTCATGACTTATACATGTTCCTATGACTATGAGATTATGCAACTCCCGTTTACCGGAGGAACACTTTGTGTGCTACCAAACGTCACAACGTAACTGGGTGATTATAAAGGTGCTCTACAGGTGTCTCCGAAGGTACTTGTTGGGTTGGCGTATTTCGAGATTAGGATTTGTCACTCCGATTGTCGGAGAGGTATCTCTGGGCCCTCTCGGTAATGCACATCACTTAAGCCTTGCAAGCATTGCAACTAATGAGTTAGTTGCGGGATGATGTATTACGGAACGAATAAAGAGACTTGCCGGTAACGAGATTGAACTAGGTATTGAGATACCGACGATCGAATCTCGGGCAAGTAACATACCGATGACAAAGGGAACAACGTATGTTGTTATGCGGTTTGGCCGATAAAGATCTTCGTAGAATATGTGGGAGCCAATATGAGCATCTAGGTTCCGCTATTGGTTTTTGGCCGGAGACGTGTCTCAGTCATGTCTACATACTTCTCGAACCCGTAGGGTCCGCACGCTTAAAGTTTCAGTGACGATTGTATTATGAGTTTATGTGATTTGATGTACCGAAGGTAGTTCGGAGTCCCAGATGAGATCAGGGACATGACGAGGAGTCTCGAAATGGTCGATACGTAAAGATCGATATATTGGACGACTATATTCGGACATCGGAAAGGTTCCGAGTGATTCGGGTATTTTTGGGGGTACCAGGGAATTACGGGAATACGAGGAAGAAGTAATGGGCCTCATGGGCCAAGTGGTGGAAGAGAGGAGGCAGGGCGCGCGGCCCCCCTAGCCCAAACCGAATTGGACTAGGGGGTCGGCCCCCTTTCCTCCTTTTCCCCCTCTCCTTCCTTCTCCTTCTCCTCCTTCCTTTCCTCCTCCTAGTAGGAGTAGGAAAGGGGAGTCCTACTCCTACTAGGAGGAGGACTCCTCCTCCTGGCGCGCCCATAGAGGGTCAGCCGGCCTCCCCCCTTGCTCCTTTATATACGGGGGCAGGGGGCACCTCTAGACACATAAGTTGATCAGTTGATCTCTCCCAGCCGTGTGCGGTGCCCCCCTCCACCATATTCCACCTCGGTCATATCGTAGTGGTGCTTAGGCGAAGCCCTGCGTCGGTAGCAACATCATCACCGTCACCACGCCGTCGTGCTGATGGAACTCTTCCGTGAAGCTCTGCTGGATCGGAGTTCGCGAGACGTCATCGAGCTGAACGTGTGCTGAACTCGAAGGTGCCGTGCGTTCGGTACTTGGATCGGTCAAATCGTGAAGACATACGACTACATCAATCGTGTTGTGCTAACGCTTCCGCTTTCGGTCTATGAGGGTACGTGGACAATACTCTCCCCTCTCGTTGCTATGCATCACCATGATCTTGCGTGTGCGTAGGAAATTTTTTGAAATTACTACGTTCCCCAACAGATTACTCCTTGTAGTTGATGCTAGTTGGTTTATTTGGTGGAAGATCATATGTTCAGATCCTTAATGCATATTAATAACCCTCTGATTATGAACATGAATATGATTTGTGAGTAGTTACGTTTGTTCCTGAGGACATGGGAGAAGTCTTGCTATAAGTAGTCATGTGAATTTGGGATTCGTTCGATATTTTGATGAGATGTATGTTGTCTTTCCTCTAGTGGTGTTATGTGAACGTCGACTACATGACACTTCACCATTGTTTGGTCCTAGAGGAAGGCATTGGGAAGTAATAAGTAGATGATGGGTTGCTAGAGTGACAGAAGCTTAAACCCTAGTTTATGAGTTGCTTCGTAAGGGGCTAATTTGGATTCATCTGTTCCATGCTATGGTTAGGTTTACCTTAATAATTCTTTTGTAGTTGCAGATGCTTGCAATAGGGGTTAATCATAAGTGGGATACTTGTCCAAGGAAGGGCAGTACCCAAGCACCCGTCCACCCACAACTCAAATTATCAAAGTACCAAACGTGAATCATGTGACCGTAATGAAAACTAGCTTGACGATAATACACATGTGTCCTCGGGAGCGCTTTCCTTTATATAAGAGTTTGTCCAGGCTTGTCCTTTGCTACAACAAGGATTGGGCTATCTTGCTGCACCTTATTTACTTTTATTGCTTGTTACCCGTTACCAATTACCTTATCACAAAACTATCTGTTACCGATAATTTCAGTGCTTGAAGAGAATACCTTACTGAAAATCGCTTGCCATTTCCTTCTGCTCCTTGTTGGGTTCGACACTCTTACTTATCGAAAGGACTACAATAAATCTCCTATACTTGTGGATCATCATGGATGAGCAACCTCACGAGGGCTCAAGTAGTGAGGGTGGAATGGGTCCAATCCTCTCTTATGGTGGAAGCTAGCCTATATTCATAGTGGCCCTTGTCCTCTTCCCTCATAACTTAGGTGGGAAGGGATCCCACAACGGCCAATTTGAAAGGGGACAAGAAGTACATCTAATCCTGATGGAAGGTGGTATTTTCCTACAAAGCTTCTGGTCGTGATGCTGCGGTGGGCTCGACGATGACATTCGTCCTACCGAGCTCGTGGTCTTGGTCTTGTTGCACCGGAATAGAAACCTTTGGGGGATTCCTTGGGAAACCGCGTTCGTCCTTTCCTCCTTAGCACCAAAGAGGAAACTGTCCTCGTCTACACCTGCTGGCGCCCGCCTGGCCTTGGTCGTCATGACTTACATCAGGGATAGCCTCGTGAGGTTGGGTACCTGCATCAGAATATCCGCTCCTCGGGAGGCAAGCTCGGAGAACTGCCCCTCAGGAGGTCTTGGCGTCACTCTCCTCGCGAGGCCGGGGCCCTCGCGAGGGTCTTGACTTGAGGGGTCCTGCAGCTGGGCCGTACCAGGCCATCATGGGAGCCACGCCATGGGCTGCTGGCAGGCAGATCTGGGTACCCCCGATCCCAAAACGCCGACAGTTAGTTTATTTGCAATCATGGTAATTTTAGGAAAATATCATGCCGGCCATGATTATTAACAATCAAGAAACTACACAAATGGACTATGACTTAGGGGGTCCAAATTGTCCGACATTTGAAGTTGGTAGAACATCAAGCCCCGGAATAAAAGAAAAGCACAGGTAGCCAAGACAAGAAGCTTGACATTCACAACTTTGGAGGATATCTTGTTGGTTAAATCTTGGTTGGCCATAAGCATATGTGGCACAGAGCAAAAGGGCAATAAGTATTGGGAGAAGGTCCACAAACACTATCAATATTACAAGGAATATGTCGAGCTGCATCCTAGCATGACTGCCTACAATGTGGCATCTCTCCAACATCGATAGGAGATCATTCAAGCAGAAGTGAACATGTATGCCAGCTACTATGTACAAGTGCTTGGCCGCCCTCAAAGTGGGATGGGAGTGTCAACTCACGTAAGTTGAATTGCTTAATTTTTTTCATCATTTTAATTGCTTGTTTTTGTTGCATTCTCATTTTTATACGTATTGTTTGCTAGAAGATGGTGGTGGACACTATGTACCAACAAATGGAGAAGAAGCCATTCCGTTTTGGGCATCGCTGGGTGATATTTGCTGGTAAACCAAAGTGGACACAACTTGTTAAAGATCTCAAGGCTAGCAAGAGGAAGAATGATGGCTCAAGCTCCCACCAATCAATTGCGATAGATGAAGAAGAGGGAGAAGTTGCAGGGGAGAATGTGAATGTGCCAATGAATAACCGGCAAGTGATGGGAAACAAGTGGGAGAAGGGGAGGGACGACCATGACGCCGCAGCGAAAAAATGTCCACCACATGGATGGGCATATTTCCCACAAGGGAGGACAATAAATGGAGAGGTACAAGCCCACATGGATGCGCAAAAGTAAAGGGTGTATTTGGACTGAGAGACAGCGAACAACAAGTTGGAAATTGAGAGGGAGAAGATAGAGCTCGATAAGAAAGAGGTGTGTCTCAAATGGGAGATCAAGAAGGTTCGGGATTTTTGATCAATACATATTGAGAAGGAGAATCTGCAACTTGCTCGATGACGGAGCAAATTTACCCTCAGTAGGGGTCCACGCGCAGCTTCAAGTCTTGGATCGGAGGCCACACGAGGGGTTTATCCAGGTTCGGGCCTCCGAAGAGTAATACCCTAGTCCTACTGGTTTTGTTTCTTCATAATGAAGGGATACCTCATGCGAGAGGTTACAATGGTGTATGATGTTGCTACTGAGAGTTTCTCCTATCTGAGGATAGATGGATCAATGGGAACCCTAGACCTCCCTCTATATAGATAGGAGAGGTCTAGGGTTTACATGCCGGATGCAATCTAGGGTGATGCCGCCCTCTAGTCGTGGGCGTCAAGAGGGTCTTTTGGCCTCCTAGGGCTAGCATCATGTCGTGGGCCTGTCGGGCCCCCTTGTAGTTGATGAGGCCGGGCTCCTTGAGCTCATCGAGGCTTGCATGTTCTGACGTAATTGCTTGTAAGGGGCAGCTATGGATGGTGATGATGCCGCGTCGGCCTGGCATCTTTAGCTTTATATATGTGTAGTGTGGGATGGCCATGAACTGTGAGAAATCCATTAGCCCCAAGATGGCGTCGTAGCCCCCCAAAAAGGGGGACCACCTCGAAGCTTATGAGTTTGCATCTATAACTGATGTGCTCGTTGAAGGCGACTTCCAACATTATCTCTCCCACTAGTTCTGCCTTTCTTCATGGGATTATGCCTCGAAATTCCCTATTGGAGGGTCGTAGGGCCTCCATCGGTATGTTCACTCATTCCAAGATCCTTGTGTATAGTGTGTTTATAATAGATCCCCCGTCTATCAGTACTGCAGGGACGCACTGACCTCCAATGACTGTGTCGAAGATGAGTAGGAGGCTTCCTGGCCTGTGAAAAAGGAATGGATTATCACTGTGGTTAAAGGATATTGTTTGTTCAAACCAAGCGAGGCACTTGGAGTACCTCTTATTCCTCATGTGGTGATGTTGGCATGTCATCTTTGGAGGACGTTGCGCCTTGGTGACCATGTTGACTCTCCAGACGTCCTTTGGGAAAGCTCGCTGGATCTTTCCATTGGCCTGTCGCTCGGGGACTGCCGCCGGGGTCGGTGGAGCCACGTTGTTCCCGCCATCATTGTGTGTGGCGGCGAGGTTATTCTTTTCACGGAGGAGCTGCTCATTGAGGCTGATGCGGCTTGAAACTACGTCATTATTTCTCCAAAGAGGAAGGGATGATGCAGCACAGCTACCGTAGGTATTTCCCTCACTTATGAAACCAAGGTATCAATCCTGTAGGAGAACCAAGCAACACTATGTAAACGGTACCTGCACACAAAGAACAAATACTTGCAACCCGACACGTAAGATGGGTTGTCAATCCCTCCACGGTAAAAATATAGATAAATTTGTGGTAGATTGGATAAATAGATCTTGATAAAACGTGAAATAAAAGATGCAAATAAAAAGTGCAGCAAGGTATTTTTGGGTTTTTGGAATAATTGATCTAAAAATAAATGTGGCAAAAATAGATCAAAAAGCAAATATAATAAAATATAGACCCGAGGGCTGTAGGTTTCACTAGTGGCTTCTCTCGAGAAATAGCACACAGTGGGAAAACAAATTACTGTTGGGAAATTGATAGAAGAACAAATAATTATGACAATATCCAAGGCAATGATCAATATACAGGCATCACATCCAAGATTACTAGACCGACTCCTGCCCGCATCTACTACTATTACTCCACACATCGATTTTATCTAGCATGCATCTAGTGTATTAAGTTCATGGAAAAACGGAGTAATGCAATAAGAACGATGGCATGATGTAGACGAGATCTATTCTTGTAGGAATAACCTCCATCTTGTTATCCTTAATAGCAACGATACATGCGTGCCTCACTGCCCCTTCTGTTAGTGGGTAAGGACACCGCAAGATCGAACCCACCACAAAGCACCTCTTCCCATGGCAAGAAAAATCAATTTAGTTTGCCTAACTAAACCAAAGATCGGAGAAGAAATACGAGGCTATAAAAATCATGCATATAAGAGATCAAAGAAGACTCAAATAATATTCGGGGATAAAATTTTGATCATAAACTCGAACTTCATCGGATCCCAACAAACACACTGCACAAAGTCATTACATCAAATAGATCTCCAAGAGACCATTGTATTGAGAATCAAAAAGAGAGAAGAAGACATCTAGCTACTGCCTATGGACCCGTATGTCTATGGTGAACTACTCACGCATCATCGGAGAGGAACCAATGAGGATGATGAACCCCTCCATGATCGTGTTCCCCTCCGATGAGGTGCCGGTATAGGGATCTAGATTGGATCTCGTGGTTCTGGACTTGTGGCGGCTGAAAAAAAATTCGTCAACTCCCCTAGGGTTTCTGGAATATTTGGGAATTTATAGGGCGAAGAGGCGGTGTAGGAGACCTTCGTGGGCCCTATGATACATCAGGGCACACTAGGGACCTTTGGTGGGCACTGGTGTATCATGGGCCCCATAGGCCTCCTCCAAGATGCTTTCTTGGTTCCCAAGTTGTCTTCTGGTCCAAAAAAATCTCCAAAAAGTTTTGCTGCCTTTGGACTCCATTTGGTAGGGATATTTTGTGAAGTAAAAAACAAGCAAAAAACAACAACTAGCACTGGAATCCAAGAATGATAATATAACAACATGGAACAATAAAACATTATAGATATGTTGGAGATGTATCAGAGGCCGCAATCCCTTATCAGATGCCGGTCCTGGTGGTTGTCGTATCTGTGGTACACATAGGGCCCGTTCATTATATCGCCGTATGAGCGGGGAGTGCGCTTTGGCTTGATGTTCTAGCACTGCCTCTTGGCACCATCCTCGTATGTTTCGTTGGCAGCTGCGACGAGCTAGGAATCTTGTTCTTCCTTGCGCTTCTTGTCTTCCCTGCTCTTCGAGCTTCTGCTCTTTGGGGCCCTAGCCCCTGCTGGCTCATTAGTTTTGGCTCCCGTGAGAGGTAGGCGGTTGGCCCGAGCTATTTCTTCGTTGGTGGCGAAGTCGTTGGTGACCTTCATTAGGGCAGCCAGGGATGTCAACTTGCCTTCTCCTCTTTTTGGGCAAGCTTATGCTGCAACAGAGGGACTGGGCACCGCTAACAAACGCTTATATGCCTCTTTCATCGGAGATGCTCGACAATGTGTTTTTCTTCTTGAGCCAGCGCACAACATAGTCGCGGACGGACTCCTTGTCTTCTTGGATGATGTTATGGAGGTCGGCCTCGCCTCCTGGCTGGTGGTAGGTTCCCTCAAAGTTATTGAGAAAAACGTGCTCGAAGTCCGCCCAGTTATGGATGGAGTTTGGAGGGAGCCCGCTGAGCCAAGATCGTGCGTGCCCAGTTTGGCATAGAGGTACGTGCCAAAGGACGTTGCCGATGTCGCCGTTGTCCATCTCGATTGCCATAAGGTAGTCATTCAGTCGGTGCGCTAGTTTTGCGTCTCCTGAATATTTATCGACACCTTTGACGACGAAGGGTTGGGAGAAAGGGTGGGATATGACCTCTTACCGAAAACACGCTGGTGCGATGGTCGAGGTGAGCGAGGTGAATCTTGGTGCAGGAGCCCCTGGGAGTAGTCCATTTGCTTATGTTCCTCCCCACCCACCATGCTGATGGTGAGGTTGTCCGGCCGACGCGGGGTTTACTGTTGGTAGGGTCGCGCGTCGCTGCAGGGCGACGGCCCATATCGACTATCGCAAGTGTGTGATCATGGCCGCTGGCGGGGCCCCCGGTCGCTGGATGGATCCCTGTCCTTGTTCTCGGGCTGGTTCGTTGGCGGTGGACAGGACGCTCTTTGTACCTGCCAGCCTTTCCCTGGAGCACGAGATGTTGTCCTAAAGTTCCACCGTCATGTGGAGCATGTGGGTGAGGTCGGCTAGGAGTCTGGGATCTCCTCGCATGGTTCGCAGTCGGTATGCCAACACGGCCTCTATCTAGAGGCTACAGGCCGGGGTCTGTGGCGGGAGCGTCGCGGGCTCTATCGCTGGTTCATTGAAACTCCTTGCTCTCGGCCTTGGTTGGCGAGGTCATTGAGGAGGTTCTGCGGTTGGTGGCGTGGCCGATGCAGTTGTTCTCACGCCATCGTCTCCTCCCATTGAGCTTCGTGGCAGAGACCTCTAGCGCCTTTTAATGAAGTGTCAGTTGTGCGTTAAGCTGGGTAACGTGTATGGCCTCCAGCGTTCTTGATGCGGGGTCGGTGCCACCGATGGGGGTTGTGATGTAGTTCAGCGCGTACCTCATTATCGGTGGTAGCATTGATATGGCGCCCCGTAGGGCCGCTGTCATCGCGGTGAGGCCTGCCGATGAGCTCATGGGCCATTGGCTTCGTCTTGCATAGCAGGTTTGCGGTTGGTTCTGTCATCCTAACCTGGTGGAAAGATATTGCCTGTAGGGCCTCGGGTAGGGACGTCCCTCGATTGGAAGAGGCGTCAGTGTCTAGGCCCATCGACAACCCTTCCTTCCCCTAGTGGTCAAAGTTCAACCTAGCAATCGGGTCGGGTTTAGTCGGGTCGACCTCTACCAGACCCATGCCCGAACCCACTATCGGGTCAATCATCAACCCACGACCCTACCCATGGGTCTATAATGAGACCCATGCCCGAACCCATCGGGTTGGGTCCGAACCCACTATCGGGTCAATCATCAACCCACGACCCTACCCATGGGTCTATAATGAGACCCATGCCCGAACCCGTCGGGTCACCCAACCCAATCGGGTACCCATCGGGTATTGCAACATAGGCATTAAAAAAATTTATATTTCTTGATCAAAATTTCTAAAGGCTGGGCCGTTCTAAACATGTGAATTTTTTTAAGTTATGCGAAACTGCTTATGGGCAGATCGTCTTATCACACTCACAAGTAGTAAGATGCGGAATCATGCTATCTTTATAGTGTTGGCGATGTCGCCGTTCTTCTTGGCTAGCCGAGGGCATTTCCTAAACGGCGCCCATTGTGCCCGATACATGCATCCACGCAAACGGGCGCACACCCCCACAGCACCCCCGCACCGCCTTGGGCCGGCCTGTTTATTTATTTTTTTCCTATTGAAAAAAGAAGCAAAAATTACCATGAGCTAGCGAGGGATCAAACACTTGATCGCTCGATTGAAAGCGGAGCGCACTCACCACCAGGATAAGAGCGCACCTATGTCCACAAACTTCTTTCTTCTATTTTTAATCTTTATCTAGATCGTTCGCTGGTCAGTTTCTGGGCGTTTTTTTTTGTTCCTTTTTCATGTTTCTTTTCTCATTTCCTTTTCTTTTTTTCTTTCCTTAAATGCGCCAAATTTTTATCAAATGTGTGAACTTTTTTTCATTTTCGATGAACTTTTTTCAAATTCAATGAACTTATTTTCAAATTCGATGAACTTTTTTCAAATTTAATGAACTATTAACAAAATCAATGAACTTATTTTCTAAATTTAATGAACTTTTTTCAAATTCAATGAACTTTTTATCATCTTTTTGAACTTTTTTTCAATTTCGATGAACTTTTTTCAAATTCAATGAACTTTATCGAAATCGCTGAACTTATTTTCAAATTTGGTGATCTTTTTTTTCAAATTCAATGAATAATTTTTTAAAATCAATGAAAAAATTTCAAATCCGATGATTTCTTTTCATATTCGATGAACTTTTTCCAAATTCGATGAACTGTTTTCAAATTCGATGAACATTTTTTCCCAAATTCCATGAATCTTTTTTCCAAATCGATGAACTTTTTTTCAAAATGATGAACTTTTTTCAAAGCAATGAATATTTTTTCAAAATCTATTAAACTTTTTTAATTTTGTAAATTTTTTAGAAAATTGGTGAACTAATTTTCAAAATCGATGAACTTTTCAACTAATTTTCAGATTTTACGTTAATGTTTTCACTGAATAACGGTTAAGTAGAACTTTTTCCGACATACAGTACATAACAACGTATTTGGTCTACTGGTTCTCGTGTCGGACAGAAAGAAGTGTTATCGTGAGTTCGAAACCCAGCTTTCGCATTTTTTCGCGTCGTGGTTTTGGGTCAAAGCTCACCTGGGCCGGCCCAGTAACATGCGTTTCGAGCGCCAGACAGCGAAAGAGCTCCCCTAGCCGAGGTGGTACTAAAATACGGGAACGGCTAGCTGACGCTCGTTAGCGTCAAAAGGACGAGCTTTCGCGCACGCGCGAACTGAATGGGCCGGCCCATTCGATGGCGTTGTAGCGAGAGGCTACTTAAATATAAAAGAACACGTCTCAAAAAAAAGAACAAAAAATGCCATACCGAGGAATCGAACGGGAAACCTGGCAACCACGAGTAACCGTTCTTCACCAGTTGAGCTACTAAGCATTTCTGGTTAGTTGATCGCGCAATTTTATCTAAACTCAATGCCGTGACAGATCCAGAAAAAATACAAAAAAATTCAACCATCGAACATTTTTGTAAATATACAACGTTCAATTTTTAAATAGACAAAGAACATTTTTGGATACATGCTGAACAATTTTGAAATACACATTGAATATTTTTGTGATATACGCTGAATATTTTGTTAAATATACATAAAATATTTTTTGTAAATATACACTGAACATTTTTTAACTACACATTGAACACTTTTGTGATATAAGCTGAACAATATTGAAATAGAAATTGAACATTTTTGTGATTGAACAATTTTTATATATACATTGTACATTTTTGTAATATACGCTGAACAATTGTGATTTTTTTATAAAAACCTTTTTTACTATTGTGGACAAGTTTTGAAATTTGGAATTTCGAACATTTCTTAAAACATAGAATGAAAATAAAAACGAAAAAACATAAAAGAAAAGGAAAGAAAAAATAAAATAAATAGAAAACAAGAAAAACAGAAAACCAGTAAAAGAAAAAAACATGAAAAAAATCGGTCCAGGGAACCCTCTAGAAGATTCCCAAAACCGTTTGCCTGGCCCTGCTTCAACGCACGAAATGGGCCGGCCCGTTTGCACTGCTCGCTCGTGCGCTTCAGCGGAAGCGGAGCAGATGGACGCACGCGAGCGTCAAATAGGGTTCGCCCTAAAATACCTGCAACCTCGAGTAGTGGTGAGTCGTGACCTGCGGCTAGTATATCAGCATGGGCCGCCATGCCAGTCACATGATGAATTTAAGGCCCATGATGCTTCTGATGTGCTGGACTCCTTGTGTACTTCACGCATCGGCCACAAGTACTGTTGCATGTGGGCCTGTTGCTTCTAAAAGGATCAGCGACTAGGAATTATATGGTTGGGCACTTGGTTGCTGATTTGTCGAAATCACTAATTAAGGAGTACTCGTTGCAAAGAACACTCCATTTTTTTAGGTCGTGACAAGTGACGCACATGCAGCGTGTCACTTGTCACAACCTGGGAGTTTTCCCTTTTTTCATAGATCTGTTTATTCAAACGTTTTATCTTTTAAATCGTGCGTTCAAATTTCGAACCGTTTTCAACATTGGATTCCTCAGTCAAGATCTTTAAAACTAGATCCCATGTTGATAGATTTTGACGAACTTTTTTCATGAAAAAACCGGGCAAAAAAACTGAAACCGGAAGCACGGTTTTTTCCCTTTTCGAAAGAGGCACGCCTCTGCCTCTCGCGAAATTACACCCGTGCCTCTCGTGGAAACAAAACCGTGACTCTCGTGGAAGGAAAAAACAGAAAATGCGTTTTTTCGTTTCCGAGAGGCACGGCCGTGACTCTCGTGAAAGCACAACTGTGCCTCTCGCGGAAGCAAAACCGTAACTCTCGCGAAAGAAAAAAAACAGAAAACGCGTATTTTTTTCCTTTCTGAGAGGCACAGCCGTGACTCTCGCGAAAGCACAACCGTGCCTCTCGCGGAAGCAAAACCGTGACTCTCGCGAAAGAAGAAAAAATAGAAAACGCGTTTTGTTTTTCCCTTTCCGAGAGGCACGGCCGTGACTCTCGCGAAAGCACAACCATGCCTCTCGCGGAAGTAAAACCGTGACTCTCGCGAAAGAAAAAAAAAGTTTTTTTTGTTTCCGAAAAGCACGACCGTGACTCTCGCTAAAGCATAACCGTGTCTCTCGCGAAAAAAAACCATGACTTTCACGAAAGAAAAAAAACGCGTTTTTTCGTGCAAAAATATTTTTCCCAGTTTTTTTGATCGAAAAGCTAAGGAAGACTGGGAGAAAACCAAAACGTCGAAAAAACCCCGGGAAAACCCGTTTAAAAGCCGAAAACACGTGCGGAAAAATAAAAAAATAAAATCCGGAGGGAGCGTTCAGAGCACGACATGTGGCGAATGGCTGAGAGTGCGCCAAGTGACGCTGATCGTTGCGAGGCTCCCGAAGGAGCGCTCGTTAACTAGTTGATCCCCTGATTTGTTGGCAGCTCGCTGCTATGTTTGAACTGCATATAGCAGGCTACTAGATGATACAAATAACTGTTTATAGCTAGTGCCTTGTCATATAAAATAAATAAGTATAATAATTAATATTAAATGGGTGACCCATCGGGTAACCCATGGGCACAAACCTACGCCCATACCCTACCCACGATTAATCGGGTTGCCCATAGGCAATACCCATGGGTGAGGATGGCAACCCATACCCTACCCATTCGGGTGACCATGGGCGCCTCAACCCATGGGTCGGATTGCCAGGTTGAGTCAAAGTACGTGACTCGTGGAAGGGTTGGAGGCCCGCGTTCTCATCCTTGTTGGTGAGGGAGATTGGTGTGTGGTTTCTTTCGTCCCCTGAGGTCGAAGCTGTACTCACCGTGTCGACTTATTCGCATGTGTCTAGGTCGATGATGAGTCAGTCTCCTAACGCTTTGTTGAGGTGCCAGTCCCCCACGGACCATCGGGACTAGCTGGATCGCTGGCGCGGCCACCACTCCGTGGATGGCGTGGGAGCAGCCCGCGGGGCGTCTCTGGGTTGGTGGCATGGTGCGGCCCTCAGTCCGGACGAGATCGCGATGACGTCCTTTGGGAAGTCCCGCAGCGGCGAGGTAGGCCGAGAGGTTGATGTCGACCCGGCCCGCCTTGTCTGCGATGAACGTGAAGGAGCCAAATAATAAGCTCCACCCCAGCGATAGGCCACTGGAATAGAGAATGATCTGATCCATGATCGTTCTCCAGTTGGTGTCGCCGGTGCCTGGCGCGCCAACTAATGGAGCAAATTTCTGTGATCCCTCGGTAGGGGTCCAAGCGCAGCTGGAAGTCATGGATTGGAGGTCACACGAGGGGTTTATCTAGGTTTGGGCCTCCGGAGAGTAATACCCTACGTCCTGCTGGTTTTGGTTATTCATAATGGAGGGATACCTCGTGCGAGAGATTACAATGGTGTATGATGTTGCTACCTAGAGTTTCTCCTATCCAAAGATAGATGGATCAAGGGGAACTCTAGACTTCCCTTTATATAGACATAAGAGGTCTAGGGTTTACATGTCGGGTGTGATCTAGGGTGCTGTCGCCCTCTAGTCTTGCGCGTCAAGAAGGTATTTTGTCCTCCTAGGGTTAGCGTCACACTGTGGACCTATTGGCCCCCCTTGTTGTTGACGAGGCTGGACTCCTTCGTATTAGCCACCCTCGGTGCAGGACCCCATCACTCGAGACACGGAGGATTCAAGGATAATGTTGGCAGATGCAAGCCTCTTGGGTGAGTAAGGAAAGACATGGCTCACCGGAATGAATAAGGAGATCAATGAACATAGGGAGTACGAGGCAGCAAGAGTGGTGGCGACGGTAGCAGTGGAGCAGGCGACACATATAGAGGTAGATCATGCGACAGAGCATGTGGCATGCATGGAGGCGGAGCATGCAACACAGATCGAGGCACAACACGCGGTAGAGGAGGCAGCACACATGGCGTCCGTCCAGTGATCCTTCTGCTTGATTTGCCATGCTCGGACTTGAATTTCATTTTGTCATGTCTTAATTGTTGAACTATGATTTATTTTGCTTTGTTGAACTATTGAATTGTGGCGATTTGTGCTATATGATCCGTGTGCATGGATTTGAGGCTTTGGGTTTGATGATTGGTTTACCGACAAGAAATATGAGGCGGGGCGCCCGCAGACATTTAGGGGGGCTGGATCTGCCAAATCCGGCTCTTACTGGCAAAAATTTGTGTTTTCCTTTCAAAAGCAAAATTGTTGTAGGGGCGTCCTGTACATTAATGTGTTTTGGAACTCCACCGTCGGCAAGCCCTCCGGAGCCGGCGACGGCGCCCTCGTCGGTCCAGGCCGGCATCGCCATGGGTCATCCTCGCCTGTCCAGGCCGTCCCATGCCGCCGCCCGCCAAATCAGCAGCGAGTGACGGTGGCACCTCATCCTGTATGCAGAGAAAGAATGCACGTTCGTGGAGATTGAGGCGGTGGCAGAGGAATTTGACTGGGGCACCGACGACGACATCTGCAACTCTGCGTCGGTCGCGCCACACTGCCACGACGACGCATCCGACACATCTGAGGCCGCCGCCAATAGCGAGGAAACGTAGACCATGGGAGGCCGACGCCGCTTGTGTCTCGGGAAGGTCACCGCCACCGTCTTGCCGGGTTACACAGTCGGTGACTTGCCCACTTCGTGGGGGCGTAGGCCATGGTGAACGTCTTCCCTCGACCAAAAACCAACCGATGATCCGGTCTTTGGCTCTTCGCAGAGGCGGAGTGAGGGAGTCCTGGATTAGGGGGTCTCCGGACAGCCGTACTATCTCCATTGGCCGGACTGTTAGACTATGAAGATACAAGATTGAAGACTTCGTCTCATGTCCGGATAGGACTCTACTTGGCGTGGAAGGCAAGCTAGGCAACACGGATATGGATATCTCCTCCTTTGTAACCGACCTTGTGTAACCCTAATCCTCTCCGGTGTCTATATAAACCGAAGGGTTTTAGTCCGTAGGACAACAACCACAACAGACAATCATACCATAGGCTAGCTTCTAGGGTTTTAGCCTCTCTGATCTTGTGGTAGATCTACTCTTGTACTACCCATATCATCAATATTAATCAAGTAGGACGTAGGGTTTTACCTCCATCAAGAGGGCCTGAACCTGGGTAAAACATTGTGTCCCCTGCCTCCTATTACCATCCGGCCTAGACGCATAGTTTGGGACCCCCTACCCGAGATCTGCCGGTTTTGACACCGACATTGGTGCTTTCATTGAGAGTTCCTCTGTGTCGTCACCTTTAGGCCCGATGGCTCCTCCGATCATCAACAACGATGCGGTCCAGGGTGAGACCTTTCTCCCCGGACAGATCTTCGTGTTCGGCGGCTTTGCACTGCGGGCTAATTCGCTTGGCCATCTGGAGCAGATTGAAAGCTACGCCCCTGGCCATCAGGTCAGATTTGGAAGTTTCAACTACACGGCCGACATCCGCGGAGACTTGATCTTCGACGGATTCGAGCCATAGACGGGCGCGCTGCACTGTCACGATAGGTATGACCTAGCTCTGCCGCCAAACAGTACCCTAGAGGCCGCGCCCGCATCAGCTCCAACCCTTAGCTCGGAGCCAACTGCGCCAATCGAGGACGGGTGGCTAGACACTGCCTCAGGAGCTGCAGTCTCAATGGCGATCGAGCCGAACACCAGCCTAATCCTCTGCGAAGCCCGTGACCCCAAGGTACCGGACTCTTTTCCAGACTCCGAACCATCCGCGCCCCTGCCAATCGAATCTGATTGGGCGCCGATCATGGAATTCACCAGCATAGATATCTTTCAGCACTCGCTCTTCGGCGACATTCTGAATTCACTAAAATCTCTCTCTTTGTCAGGAGAGCCCTGGCCAGACTATGGCCAACAGGATTGGGATGCGGACGACGAAGAAATTCGACGCCCACCCACCACCCACTTCGTAGCCACTGTCGATGATTTAACCGACATGCTCGACTTCGACTCCGAAGACATCGACGGTATGGACGACGATGTAGGAGACGAACATGAACCAGCGCCTATAGGGCACTGGAAAGCCACCTCGTCATATGACATATACATGGTGGATACACCCAAAGAAGGCAATGGTGATGAGATAATGGAGGATGACCCCTCCAAGAAGCAACCCAAGCGCCGACGTCAGCGGCGCCGCTCTAAGTCCCGCCAAAGCAAAAGTGGTGATACCGGCACAGGAGATAATAACACTCCGGATAGTGTCGAAGACAACAACAATCCCCTCCAGCAAGATTTAGAGCAGGAGGATGGAGGAGCCAGCCCTCCTGAGAGAGCGGCAGACGGAGAGGAGGAGGGTGACAATTACATGCCCCCCTCTGAAGACGAGGCAAGCCTCGGCGACGATGAATTCGCCGTACTAGAGGATCCCGTCGAACAAGAGCGCTTCAAGCGCCGGCTTATGGCCATGGCAAATAGCCTGAAGAAAAAGCAGCAGCAGCTTCAAGCTGATCAATATCTGCTAGCTGACACATGGACTGAAGTCCTCGCGGTCGAGGAATATAAACTCGAGCGCCCCTCCAAGAATTACCCAAAGTGCAGGTTACTACCCCGACTGGTGGAAGAAGCGTATGATACGGCTGATCGGCCACCTCGTGGCCGCGATAGAGAGGCATTCCAGCCAAAAACTCAGCCTCCACCCCGACGCCATTCAAATAAAAAGGCATGGGGAGATACGCCAGACCTGCGAGACATATTGGAGGACAAAGCAAAGCATGCAATATCGATCTATGGATCACGAGGGCGCACAACTCTGCGACACGATAAACGTCACGCCGGATACAGTAAAAGCAAATCCGGCTGAGCCGAACACAGCGGGCAAGACCCATTCGAGCTGCGTCGCGATATAGCCCAATACAGAGGCGCCGCATACCCCTTATGCTTCACAGACGAAGTAATGGATCATCAATTCCTAGAAGGTTTCAAACCTGTAAATATTGAATCATACGACAGCACAACAGATCTCACAGTATGGATCGAGGATTTCCTCCTCCACATCCACATGGCCCGCGGTGATGACTTACACGCCATCAAATATCTCCCACTAAAGCTCAAAGGACCAGCGCGGCATTGGCTTAACAGCTTGCCAGCGGACTCCATCAACTGTTCGGAAGATCTGGAAGCCGCATTCCTCGATAACTTTCAGGGCACTTATGTGCGACCACCAGACGCCGATGACTTGAGCCACATAATTCAGCAGCCAGAAGAGTCGGCCAGGCAATTCTGGACTCGGTTCCTTACAAAGAAAAATCAAATCGTCGACTATCCGGATGCATAGGCCTTAGCGGCTTTCAAACACAACATCCGAGACGAGTGGCTAGCCCGGCACCTTGGTCAGGAAAAGCCGAAATCTATGGCAGCTCTCACGACGCTCATGACCTGCTTTTGTGCGGGAGAAGACAGTTGGCTGGCTTGCGGTAATAACATATCAAAGAACCATGGTACCTCCGATACCAAGGACGGCAATAGCAGGTCACGTCGCAACAAACATAAGCGCAACATTAATAGTGAAAATACCTAGGATACGGCAGTCAATGCTGGATTCAAAGGCTCTAAACCCGGTTAGCGGAAAAAGCCATTCAAACAAAGTACGCCGGGTCCGTCCAGCTTGGACCGTATACTCGATCGCTCGTGTCAAATACACGGCACCCCAGACAAGCCAACCAATCACACCAACAGGGATTGTTGGGTGTTCAAGCAGGCCGGCAAGTTAATTGCCAAAAACAAGGACAAGGGGCTGCATAGCGATGACGAGGAGGAGCCCCGGCAGCCGCACACCGGAGGACTGAAGAGGTTTCCCCCGCAAGTGCAGACGGTGAACATGATATACGCAACCCACATCCCCAAGAGGGAGCGGAAGCGTGCGCTCAGGGAAGTATATGTGTTGGAGCCAGTCGCCCCAAAGTTCAACCCTTGGTCCTCCTGTCCGATCACCTTCGATCGCAGGGACCACCCCACTAGTATCCGTCATGGCGGATTCGCCGCACTGGTCCTAAACCCAATCATTGACGGATTTCACCTCACTCGAGTCCTTATGGATGGCGGCAGCAGTCTGAACCTGCTTTATCAGGACACAGTGCGCAAAATGGGTATAGACCCCTCAAGGATCAAACCCACAAAAACGCCCTTTAAAGGCGTCATTCCAGGTGTAGAGGCCCATTGCATAGGCTCAATTACACTGGAAGTGGTCTTCGGATCCCCGGATAACTTCCGAAGCAAAGAGTTAATCTACGATATAGTCCCGTTCCGCAGTGGTTATCATGCACTGCTCGGGCGAACCGCATTTGCGAGATTCAATGCGGTACCGCATTATGCATACCTCAAGCTCAAGATGCTAGGACCTCGCGGGGTTATTACAGTCAATGGAAACACAGAGCGCTCTCTCCGAACAGAGGAGCACACTGCGGCCCTCGCAGCAGAAGCGTAAAACAGCCTCTCAAGGCAATCCACCAGTTCGGCGTTTCAAGACCCGGACACCTTCAAGCGCGCTCGGAGCAATCGGCAAATAGACCGCCTGGCGTGATCTAAGCTCGCGTAGCAATACGGTGGACACCCCCCAATCCTAGCCCAACGGCGAAACTCGTGCCGCGCGTACATAATTACGCATTAAAAATACCATGGGCACAAGTGGGGAGGGGGCACAACTGCGGCACGCCCCAAGACGCGGCTTAAACCGCACTAGGGGCTTCCTGTTTGGTTATTTTTCTTTTTTTTCAGGACATTAATCCCTAGAAACACTGTCCGGCAGCACTATTGCCGAACACATGATGCAACAACCAAGGAGGCAGACAGCTACGTCATACCACGGAATTCCCAAGTGGATTACAGTAACGAGCGAAATATTCGATTTAATATCATTCCTCAGCTTGCCCTTGGAAGGGACATAGTCCTACTGTTTGCTTATCGCACTATCTGAATAAACAATGCATGACATTACGACTAGTATTGCATTCTTATTATATACATATATATCTATGTGTTCATTAATGACGCCTTGCAACCGTACACTTTGGTACGGCCAATACACCAGGGGCTTACGTACCCCACAACATGGTGTGAAAAGTCCAAACACTTTCACAAGTGCGGCACCCCGAACTTATAGCATTATATGCATCAGCTCCGAATCATGTCTTTGGTCAAATGTTGGGTTTGCCCGGCTCCTATGTTTTGGTACCTTACATTCCGCTCCATCGGCTAAGGTAGCGCTAGGAGAACTACTGCGATTGTGCCCCGGTTCTGTCGGGCTTAGCACCTCAGTAGAGAAAGCTAAAACTAACTGTCATGATAAGGCGAGAGACTAGTCGCTGTTCGGTGAGGTTTTCGAGTCCCTAAAGACTTGTGCCGCTTAGGGCGAGGGGCCGGCCCTGTCCGGCTTAAAGGCATGTATCGTGCCCTGAATTCGGCCTTCCGAATACCAGGGGCTTCGCCGAAATTTAAAATTATAGAATTCTATGGCTAAGTGAGAGTGATAAAGCATTATTAGTCCGGTTGCCTTGTTCGTTGTGCTGAGCACCTCCCTCGAAGGACCCAAATATGGGAACAAGAGTGCTCAGGTTTATCCCGAACACCCCAGCACTCGTGGCATGGGGGCAGAAGCCAAGGACTAGCCATCTCTCAGATTGATAAACGGCCAAACAAAAGGTAATATTTTAAATTCAAACAAGCGTTGCATAGCGCATATGAAACAAGTTTTCATAAATACAGGATAAAATGAGCAAGTCTCGCTCAAATATTACATCTTTTGAACACTCGTCCGCTATGAGACGGGCACCCGGCAGAACACCCTCGTAGTACATCTCGGGGTGGCGGTGCTCCTTGCCCTCCGGCGGCCCCTCCTTGATCAGCTTCACGGCGTCTACCTTGACCCACTGCAATTTCACACGGGCGAAAGCCTAGCGTGCACCCTCAATGCAGACAGATCGCTTGACGACCTCCAGCCGTGGACAAGCATCCACAAGCCGCCTCACCAGGCCGAAGAAGCTGTTCAGAAGGGCGTCGCCAGTCCACAGCCGGACTATAAAGCCCTTCATGGCCTGATCGGCCGCCATGCAGCTCGACCAACTGCTTCAGCTGGTCGCTCATTGGCACCGGGTGTTCGGCCTCAGCATACTGAGACCAGAACAGCTTCTCCGTTGAGCTTCCATCCTCGGCCTGGTAAAATTGTGCGGCATCGGACACGCTGCGGAGCAAATCTGCGAATGCTCCTGGAGAGCTCCGGATTCGGGTAAGTAATCAGTAATTTACTTTTACATGCTTGCTTTGCATATAGAAAGCCTTACCCGCCGCTATCTTCTTCATTGCGTCGATCTCCTGGAGGGCCCTTTGGGCTTCATCCTTGGCACTTTTTGCGCTCTCGAGGCCCGCGGCAAGCTCAGACTACCGCGTCTTTGAGTCAAGCTCCAACGCCTCATGCTTCGCCACGAGAGCCTGGAGCTCTTGCTGCACCTCGCCCACCCGAGCCTCGCGCTTCTCTCGCTCGGTGTGCTCCTTGGCCGCGTTATCTTCGGCCTTGGTTAGCGCTTGCTTCAGGGTCGCCACCTCGGTCGTGGCCCCTGGCGAATATACGATGATCCTGTCATTTTGCAATCGCTTCTTCTTTTATACATACATATCTATAGACAGGGTATTACTTACCCTTGTTCTCCTCGAGCTGCCTCTTGACAAGGCCGAGCTCTTTCCTGGACCCCTCGAGGTCCTGCTTCAGTACGGCGACCTCCGTAGTCAGTACGGCGGACGCCAGCAGCGAAGCCTGCATATGCATATTGACATACTTATATTAGACTCCTGCGATATTATTTGATCCTCTGTTCGGCTTTTCTTTGTGAACACCGAACAGAGCATCAGGGGCTACTGTCTATGCGGTAATATTTCTACTACATCTTAAAACACTTACCTCAAAGCCTGTTAGAAGGCTGGCACAGGCTTCAGTCAATCCACTCTTGGCGGACTGAACCTTTTGGATCACCGCACTCATGATAGTGCGGTGCTCCTCGTCGATAGAAGCGCTGCGAAGCGCTTCCAGCAGATTGTCCGGCGCCTCTGGATGGACAGAGGTCACCGGCACAGGCGTCTTGCCCCTCTTAGAAGGAGGCCACCTGCCCGAGCCCGGAACCACTGGAGGTTCTGGCGCGGTGTTCGGCTGAGGGCTGAACTCGGAGCTCTCAGGGGCCCCGTCCCCTCGACTCCCGGAGTCCGGAAGGTCGCCTTGAGGCGCCTCCAGGACTGTCTCCCCTCGACCCGGTGCCTCTTGAGACAGCACCTCGGCATCGTCGGCAGGATGAGGGGAGGTGGCGGTCGGGACTGGATCGCTATCCATGTCCGACGAGCCCAGGGAGCCGTCCGATGATACATCGATACTGGCTCATGGCGGCCTGCATAATTATGTTCAGCATTAGGGAAAACAGTGTGACAAAGGAATTCTATGAGTTACTCTGGTATCCGAATACTTACGATCTCCCCGGGGGCTTGGCCCTGGGAAACCACTCGTCTTCGCCTTCGTCGGTGGCGGTGGAACTGTCCGGAAGGAGAGTCCTTCCCTTCTTGGACCCTTCGCCCCCCCCCCAGTTGGGGCGGCCTTCCTTTTCTTATCTCCCCCAGCCGGTGGGGGAGCATTTTCTTCTTCTTCCTCGTCTTCGGGGGAAGAGTGCACCGCAGAGTCATCGGACGGTGAGTCCGACGACGCCTAGCGTCGGGAACTCTTTCGGGTTCCCTTGGCCTTCTTGGTCTTCTCCGGCACCGTATAAGGGGCCGGAGTCAGCATCTTCGCCAGAAGAGCGTCTGCAGGGCCTTCGGGCAAAGGAGCCGGACAGTCGATCTGTCCGGCCGTCTCCTGCCAGTCCTGTCAAAGGTATGGGAGTTTAGATCCCGCATGGAGTCAATCTATAAAAAATAAGTATCCTGTGAAAGGTAAAGCAGCTTACCGCACTGGCTTGGCGCTTCACGCTGAATTCGCGATCCTCAGTAATAGGAGGGGGGACCTCTGCGCTTTTGAACAGCACCCTCCAGGCATCTTCGTGAGTCATGTCGAAGAGCCTGTTCAGAGTTTGGTGCTGTGCCGGGTCGAACTCCCACAAGTTGAACTCCCGTTGTTGGCACGGGAGGATCCGGCGGTGGAGCATGACCTGGACCACGTTGACAAGTTTGAGCTTCTTGTTCACCATGTTTTGAATACATGTTTGGAGTCCGGTTAGCTCTCCCAAACTACCACGGGACAGTCCCTTCTCTTTCCAGGAAGTGAGCCGCGTGGGGATGCCAGATCGGAACTCGGGGGCCGCTGCCCATGCAGGGTCGCGTGGCTCGATGATGTAGAACCGCCCCGATTGCCACCCCTTTATGGTTTCCACAAAGGAGCCCTCGAGCCATGTTATGTTGGGCATCTTGCCCACCATGGCGCCTCCGCACTCCACCTGGCGCCCGCCCACAACCTTCGGCTTGACATTGAAGGTCTTCAACCATAAGCCGAAGTGGGGCTTGATGCGGAGGAAGGCCTCGCACACGACGATAAACGCCGAGATGTTGAGGATGAAGTTCGGGGCTAGATCGTGGAAATCCAGGCCGTAATAGAACATGAGCCCCCGGACGAATGGATGGAGAGGGAATCCCAGTCCGCGGAGGAAATGGGTGAGGAACACTACCCTCTCATGGGGCCTAGGTGTGGGGATGAGCTGCCCCTCATCTGGGAGCCGGTGCGCGATGTCGTCGGGCAGGTATCCGGCTCTCCTCAGTTTCTTGATGTCTCCATCCATGACGGAGGAGACCATCCACCTGCCTCCCGCTCCGGACATGGTTGGAGAAGGTTGAGGTAGGAAGTGCGGACTTGGGCGCTAGAGCTCGAGTGTGCGAAAATGGATGAGCAAAGGAGGAAGAAGGCGTGGATAGAAAGGTGAATCCTTATCCCTTTATATGGGCGGACGAAACTAAGCGTCCCCACTTGCCTGGTAAAACTCGCTCATCCCCCAAGTGCCGTAATCGATCGGTTGGGTTACCCACGCCCGTATTGATGAGAATCCCGTAATAAGGGGACATGATCTCTGCTTTGACAAGACGTGTCGAAAAACTACCTCGCGTTATGTGCGGGGCTAGTTAAAGGAAACGGTTCGAATAATCACCGGGCCATGACATAATGTCATACTGTCAAAACAAGTCAGCAAATTAGATTTGCGAAAATATTATTCTCTCTACGGAAGTATGTGGAACTTATGTTGCAGGGTCGGACACTATCCTCGTATTCAAATTCTTCTGTGATGTATTCAGAGAAGGAACCCGCCTTGCAATGCTGAAGACAATACTGCGCGCCGGACTCATCGTCATTGAAGCCTGGTTCAGGGGCTACTGAGGGAGTCCTGGATTAGGGGGTCTCTGGATAGCCGTACTATCTCCATTGGCCGGACTGTTAGACTGTGAAGATACAAGATTGAAGACTTTGTCTCGTGTCCGGATAGGACTCTACTTGGCGTGGAAGGCAAGCTAGGCAACACAGATATGGATATCTCCTCCTTTGTAACTGACCTTGTGTAACCCTAACCCTCTCCGTGTCTATATAAACCGAAGGGTTTTAGTCCGTAGGACAACAACCACAACAGACAATCATACCATAGTCTAGCTTCTAGGGTTTTAGCCTCTCTGATCTCGTGGTAGATCTACTCTTGTACTACCCATATCATCAGTATTAATCAAGCAGGACGTAGGGTTTTACCTCCATCAAGAGGGCCTGAACCTGGGTAAAACATTGTGTCCCCTGCCTCCTGTTACCATCCGGCCTAGACGCACAGTTTGGGACCCCCTACCCGAGATCCGCCGGTTTTGACACCGACACGGAGGCTATTCTTTCCCTCCTACTAAAGCATTTACCTTCAGTCCTCTCGACGGTCCAGTGAGCCTGCTGCCGGGCATGCGGAAGATATGTTGTGAGAAACGGGTCCCATCGTGGCCGGTGATAGACAAGGTTAGAATAGCCTAGCCTAGTCCTCTATAATTTAGTTGAAATATGTCCAAAATATAAATGTTTTCGTTCAATTTATATGAAAATCATCCGGTTTGCATGAATTTAGTGTGGTATATTGAAGTCCGCTTTGAAATGTATGTTGGCAGGGTTTGATGAATGGCTCCCGCATCTGTGTCCGCGGACGGATACGGTGCTTGATTTAAGAGTCGGCGTTGGAAACTTCAGCAAGTTGAGCGTTGTTGTACATTGATCATGGCCGATGATAACCCACAAGTATAGGGGATCGCAACAGTTTTCGAGGGTAAAGTATTCAACCCAAATTTATTGATTCGACACAAGGGGAGCCAAAGAATACTCTCAAGTATTAGCAGCTGAGTTGTCAATTCAACTCCACCTGGAAACTTAGTATCTGCAGCAAAGTATTTAGTAGCAAACTAATATGATAGTAGTGGTAACGGTAGCAAAAGATAACAGTAGTAAAAGTAATGTTTTTGGTATTTTGTAGTGATGATAGCAATAGCGATGGGAAAGTAAATAAGCGAAGAACAACATATGGAAAGCTTGTAGGCAATGGATCGGTGATGGTGAATTATGCCGGATGCGATTCATCATGTAACATTCATAACCTAGGGTGACACAGAACTAGCTCCAGTTCATCAATGTAATGTAGGCATGTATTCCGAATATAGTCATACGTGCTTATGGAAAAGAACTTGCATGACATCTTTTATCCTACCCTCCCGTGGCAGCGGGGTCCTTACGGAAACTAAGGGATATTAAGGCCTTCTTTTAATAGAGTACCGGAACAAAGCATTAACACATAGCGAATACATGAACTCCTCAAACTACGGTCATCACCGGTAAGTATCCCGATTATTGTCACTTCGGGGTTAACGGATCATAACACATAATAGGTGACTATAGACTTGCAAGATAGGATCAAGAACTCTCATATATTGATGAAAACATAATAGGTTCAGATCTGAAATCATGGCACTCGGGCCCTAGTGACAAGCATTAAGCATAGCAAAGTCATAGCAACATCAATCTCAGAACATAATGGATACTAGGGATCAAACCCTAACAAAACTAACTCAATTACATGATAGATCCCATCCAACCCATCACCGTCCAGCAAGCCTACGATGGAATTACTCACGCACGGCGGTGAGCATCATGAAATTGGTGATGGAGGATGGTTGATGATGACGATGGTGATGGATTCCCCTCTCCGGAGCCCCGAACGGACTCTAGATCAGCCCTCTCGAGAGGTTTTAGGGCTTGGCGGCGGCTCCGTATCGTAAAACGCGATGAATTCTTCTCTTTTGTTTTTTTCTCCCCGAAACACAATATATAGAGTTGGAGTTGGAGTCGGAGGAGCTCCAGGGGGTCCATGAGGTAGGGGGCGCGCCCCCCACCCTCGTGGACAGGGCCCCCTGGCCTTCATCTTTTGCAGGTATTTTTTATATTTTCCAAAAAGTTGCTCCGTGAAATTTCAGGGCATCCCGATAACGTTTGTTTCTGCACATAAATAACACCATGGTAATTCTGCTGAAAACAGCGCCAGTCCGGGTTAGTTCCATTCAAAGCATGCAAGTTAGAGTCCAAAACAAGGGCAAAAGTGTTTGGAAAAGTAGATACGACGGAGACGTATCAGCCGACTATTTCATACCTGCTTAGAACTCGGTAGGGTATCACGTTGCCAAGCATAAACAAGCATGCTATAGAGTGGAAATAAAGAAAAAAAATACCTCCCTTGGCGGCCCGCCGGTGGTCTCTTCCCCGGTCTGCTGTGGGTGCGGTTGGTCTCGCCCTGGCCGCGGCTCCTGGTGCATCGTCCTGGTCCGCCCCAATCTGGCCATGGCCTAGCGCGAGCTGGATGGCTGCAGTTGCCTTCTCCACTGTGCTAAACGGCAGCGTGGGGGCCTGCTTGTTTGCTTGTCTAAGGGATGCGGTCCTAAGGATTTTATTTCTTGAAGATAGTGTTCTGCTAGATGTCGGCCCTCTTTGATCTGACCATTGACAACTTCCGGAATGCTCCGCCAGCGATTTCATTGGGTGCTTGATACGTCTCCAACGTATCTATAATTTTTGATTGCTCCATGCTATATTATCTACTGTTTTGAACATTATTGGGCTTTATTATCCACTTTTATATTATTTTTGGAACTAACCTATTGACCCAGAGCCCAGTGCCAGTTCTTGTTTTTTCCCTTGTTTCAGTGTTTGGCAGAAAAGGAAAATCAAACGGAGTCCAATTGACCTGAAACTTCACGGAACTCATTTTTGGAAGGAAAGCAACCTGGGAGACTTGGAGTCCACGTAAGGGAAGAAACGAGGAAGCCACGAGGTAGGGGGCGCGCCCACCCCCTCTGGGCGCGCCCTCCACCCTCGTGGGCCCCTCGTGGCTCCCCTGGCGTATTTCTTCCACCTATATATATCCATATACCCCGGAAGAGGGGCTTTATTCGATGGACTATGGAATAAGGAGTGGCAAGATCCTAAGCTTGGGGATGCCCCGGAAGGCACCCCTCTTTCGTCTTTGTTTATCGGTAACTTTACTTGGAGCTATATTTTTATTCTCCACATGATATGTGTTTTGCTTGGAGCGTCGTTTTATTTCATTTTTTTGCTTGCTGTTTGAATAAAATACCAAGATCTGAAATTCTTAAATGTTAGAGAGTCTTCACATAGTTGCATAATTATTCAAGTACTCATTGATCTTCACTTATATCTTTCGGAGTAGTTTGTTGTTTGCTCTAGTACTTCACGTATATCTTTTAGAGCATGGTGGTAGTTTTATTTTGAAGAAATAGATGAACTCTCATGCTTCACTTATATTATTTTGAGAGTCTTAAGCAGCATGGTAATTCGCTAAATCCTAATATGCTAGGTATTCAAGATTAGTAAAAATTTCTTATGAGTGTTTTGAATACTAAGAGAAGTTTGATGCTTGATGATTGTTTTGAGATATGGAGGTAATAATATCAAAGTCGTGCTAGTTGAGTAGTTGTGAAATTTAGAAATGCTTGTGTTGAAGTTTGCAAGTTCCGTAGCATGCACGTATGGTAAACATTATGTAACAAATTTGAAATATGAGGTTTTATTTGATTGTCCTCTTTATGAGTGGCGGTCGGGGACGAGCGATGGTCTTTTCCTACCAATCTATCCCCCTAGGAGAATGCGCGTAGTGCCGAGGTTTTTGATGACATGTAGATTTTTTCAATAAGTATGTGAGTTCTTTATGACTAATGTTGAGTCCATGGATTATACGCACTCTTACCCTTCCATCCTTGCTAGCCTCTTCGGTACCATGCATTGCCCTTTCTCACATTGAGAGTTGGTGCAAACTTCGCCGGTGCATCCAAACCCCATGATATGATACGCTCTTTCGCACATAAACCTCCTTATATCTTCCTCAAAACAGCCACCATACCTACCTATTATGGCATTTCCATAGCCATTCCGAGATATATTGCCATGCAACTTTCCACTATTCCGTTTATCATGACACGCTCCATCATTGTCATATTTCTATGCATGATCATGTAGTTGACATCGTATTTGTGGCAAAGCCACCGTTCATAATTCTTTCATACATGTCACGCATGAATCATTGCACATCCCGGTACACCGCCGGAGGCATTCATATAGAGTCATACTTTGTTCTAGTATCGAGTTGTAATCCTTGAGTTGTAAGTAAATAAAAGTGTGATGATCATCATTATTAGAGCATTGTCCCATGTGAGGAAAGGATGATGGAGACTATGATTCCCCCACAAATCGGGATGAGACTTCGGACGAATAAAAAAGAGGAGAAAGGCCATAAAAAAGAGAAGGCCCAAAAAAAGAAAAAAAAAGAGAAAGGCCATAAAAAAGGAAAAGGCCCAAATAAAAAGAGAGAGAAAAAGAGAGAAGGGACAATGCTACTATCCTTTGCCACACTTGTGCTTCAAAGTAGCACCATAATCTTCATGATAGAGAGTCTCTTGTTTTGTCACTTTCATACACTAGTGGGAATTTTTCATTATAGAACTTGGCTTGTATATTCCAACAATGGGCCTCCTCAAGTGACCTAGGTCTTCGTGAGCAAGCAAGTTGGATGCACACCCACTTAGTTTCTTTTGTTGATCTTTCATACATTTATAGCTCTAGTGCATCCGTTGCACGACAATCCCTACTCCTTGCATTAACATCAATCGGTGGGCATCTCCATAGCCCATTGATTAGCCTCGTTGATATGAGACTTTCTCCTTTTTAGTCTTCTCCAGATAATCCCCCTCATTATATTCTATTCCACCCATAGTGCTATGTCCATGGCTCGCGCTCATATATTGCATGAAAGTTTATAGGTTTGAGATTACTAAAGTATGAAACAATTGCTTGGCTTGTCATCGGGGTTGTGCATGATGAGAGCATTCTTGTGTGACGAAAATGGAGCATGACTAAACTGTATGATTTTGTAGGGATGAACTTTCTTTGGCCATGTTATTTTGAGAAGACATAATTGCTTAGTTAGTATGCTTGAAGTATTATTATTTCTATGTCAATATGGACTTTTATATTGAATCTTTCGGATCTGAATATTCATACCACACTTAAGAAGAATTACATTGAAATTATGCCAAGTAGCATCCCACATCAAAAATTCTGTTTTTATCATTTACCTACTCGAGGACGAGCAGGAATTAAGCTTGGGGATGCTGATACGTCTCCAACGTATCTATAATTTTTGATTGCTCCATGCTATATTATCTACTGCTTTGAACATTATTGGGCTTTATTATCCACTTTTATATTATTTTTGGGACTAACCTATTGACCCAAAGCCCAGTGCCAGTTCCTGTTTTTTCCCTTGTTTCAGTGTTTCGCAGAAAAGGAAAATCAAACGGAGTCCAATTGACCTGAAACTTCATGGAACTCATTTTTGGAAGGAAAGCAACCTGGGAGACTTGGAGTCCACGTAAGGGAAGCAACGAGGAAGCCACGAGGTATGGGGGCGCGCCCACCTCCTCTGGGCGCGCCCTCCACCCTTGTGGGCCCCTCTTGGCTCCCCTGACGTATTTCTTCCGCCTATATATATATATCCATATACCCTAAAACGATCGGAGAACAGAATAGATCGGGAGTTCCGCCGCCAGAAGCCTCCGTAGCCACCGAAAGCCAATTTAGACCCGTTCTGGCACCCTGCCGGAGGGGGAATCCCTCTCCGATGGCTATCTTCATCATCTCGGCGCTCTCCATGACGAGGAGGGAGTAGTCCACCCTCGGGGCTGAGGGTATGTACCAGTAGCTATGTGTTTGATCTCTCTCTCTCTCTCGTGTTATCAATTTGGCACGATCTTGATGTATCGCGAGCTTTGCTATTATAGTTGGATCTTATGATGTTTCTCCCCCTCTACTCTCTTGTAATGGATTGAGTTTCCCCTTTGAAGTTATCTTATCGGATTGAGTCTTTAAAGATTTGAGAACACTTGATGTATGTCTTGCCGTGCGTATCTGTGGTGACAATGGGATACCACGTGATTCACTTGATGTATGTTTTGGTGATCAACTTGCGGGTTCCGCCCATGAACCTATGCATTGGGGTTGGCACACCTTTTCGTCGCGATTCTCCGGTAGAAACTTTGGGGCACTCTTTGACGTTCTATGTGTTGGTTGAATAGATGAATCTGAGATTGTGTGATGCATATCGTATAATCATACCCACGGATACTTGAGGTGACATTGGAGTATCTAGGTGACATTAGGGTTTTGGTTGATTTGTGTCTTAAGGTGTTATACCAGTACGAACTCTAGGGCTGTTTGTGAAAATTATAGGAATAGCCCAACGGATTGATTGGAAAGAATAACTTTGAGGTGGTTTCGTACCCTACCATAATCTCTTCGTTTGTTCTCCGCTATTAGTGACTTTGGAGTGACTCTTTGTTGCATGTTGAGGGATAGTTATATGATCCAATTATGTTATTATTGTTGAGAGGACTTGCACTAGTGAAAATATGAACCCCAGGCCTTGTTTCCTATCATTGCAATACCGTTTATGCTCACTTTTACCATTAGTTATCTTGCTGTTTTTATATTTTCAGATTACAAAAACCTATATCTACTATCCATATTGCACTTGTATCACCATCTCTTCGCCGAACTAGTGCACCTATACAATTTACCATTGTATTGGGTGTGTTGGGGACACAAGAGACTCTTTGTTATTTGGTTGCACGGTTGCTTGAGAGAGACCATCTTCGTCCTACGCCTCCCACGGATTGATAAACCTTAGGTCATCCACTTGAGGGAAATTTGCTGCTGTCCTACAAATCTCTACACTTGGAGGCCCAACAACGTCTACAAGAAGAAGGTTGTATAGTAGACATCAGTGCTTGATGCATGTAGATTTCTGGGACGGATGGGATTCGGTCGTGTACGTCCCTATTTCAGCC
The DNA here is from genome assembly GCF_003073215.2 of Triticum urartu. Lineage (NCBI taxonomy): Eukaryota > Viridiplantae > Streptophyta > Magnoliopsida > Poales > Poaceae > Triticum > Triticum urartu. Next base: position 121,872,870 of record NC_053024.1, read on the forward strand.
CGGGTGGCTTTAGAAGGGTGTGATGCGAAGCTTCATTGTCTATTGACATTATGGGATATGCCGGTATTTAGATTTTCATGGTAAAGACATTGACGGAGAACGTCATGGAGGCTGATGTCTGAGGCCTTAGTAATGGTAGGTCGAGTCTTCAAGGCAATGAGGAGTTTGCTTGGTGATTTGTGACTCGTAGCAGTGGCAGCGGCAAGTGGTGGCGGTGGCACATGCGGAGTACATAGTCTTGGCTTTTAGGGTGAAAACCCAAGGTCAGGCCTTAATTGGTTGTGTTGGGCAATGTCCTTGTTGAAGGCATTGTTTTGAGAGCATGAATATTCTCCAGGATGAAAACCTAAAATCAATGATAGGGCGATGATGACGCTTGTGCACTGTTTATTTCTTGGAGGTGTCGTTTGTGGAGAACCTGAACTTCAGGTGTTGCCTTGGTGGTGGTTCGTGCTGCAACTACTAGGAATCGACCACTATAGCGGGATCTTTTTTCTTCTTCTTCTTTTTATCTTTTGGCTGTGTGCATCCGTAATGTCCTTATGACATTTAGTTGTTGCAGAGGCTGGGTGTAATTGGTATCTCCGCGATATTAATATATTCTCTTTATCAAAAAAACCATCTCAAGTCCTTGCTGGCGCAAATTTGTGTTCCTTTTCTTTCGAAAGCAAAATCGCTGTAGGGGCATCCCATATGTAAGTACATTAATGTGTTTTAGAACTCCTCATATAAGCAGTTAAGCACCAATGGTTTAACTAGTGCAAACATAGATTTAAAAACAATGTTTGTGCATCATTGCATTTCTTTTACAAAGAGCACTTTTATTAACTTAAAATGTAGCATCAAGCAGATACAAAAACATGATGAGCAACACCCTGCCTCTGCATAACTAAGCTGTACACAAGGAAACACTAACAGTCTGACAAGAGAAAGTAAGAATAACCGACGTAACCGTATAGGACCAACACTACGCCTATGCCGAAGGAGGTGGTGGATCGATTTGGAGATTATGCCCTTTTTTCACGATTCTGGCCTTGTCTGTAAACTTTAGCACAAAATGAATTCTCCACAAAATTATTTCACGATATGACCTTTTCAAAAACGCCACAAGTCGTGGTGTTGCTGACCTATTTGGAAATGCCAAACCAGCCTACGTTGCTGCCCTGGTCGAGAAGCTATGTGGCAGGGCTGAAACGCTAGCGTTTGTGGCGTTGCTGGAAACGCCATAGTGTTTGGCGTTGCAGCCGCAATATGAAACACCAGTGTGTGTGGCGTTTTGAGCAGCCTGTTCCTTTTGCTAGTTCCCACTTATCTAAAAGGGGAGCAATGTAGGCTGGTTTGGCGTTTCTAAATAGAGCAGAAACGTCACAAGCTGTGGTGTTACCAAAAGGGTCAGACCATGAAATAAATTTCTGAAGAGTTCATTTCGTGTTAAAGTTTTCTGAAGGTCAAAATAGTGAAAAGAGCCACCCATGTAGGGTATGTCCATGGCCATCTGCTCCAACCGCACACATACTTTGAGTTGGTATTTCGTTTGGTGTAACTTAGACCACACACGTTTTGATGTCAAGATATTCCGACATACATCTTGGAGTTTGGTTTGACTGCGAGATAAGGCTGAACATGCACTGTTGTTAAGGCTAGCGTTTGAGTTTTTGTCATTCTGGTTTCCCGTTATAGCTCTTGATTGGAGGTTCAAACCTAGACCTTGAATTGGATATGTTCCAACAATGTTTTGTGCAATGTCATTTTTTCTTAGTGATGCTTGTCTAGTAGTTCTTTTTTGCATGATCTTATGATTTGTGCCAATTATCATTTTGTATTGTTCGACACAAGTTATGAAACCGAATTCAGATTTGGTTTAAAATCTATTTTTTCAAGATTATGTAAAATGCTAAAGAAACAAAACACTTTTGCTGACAAATCGTCAGTGGAGTGAAGATAATCTCAAAAGTCATAGTCGAGGAGCGTGGCTCGGTCCAATGCACATCGGGCTCACAGCTCTTGGCCTTGCAAATCAGCCACACTGAAAATTGTTATCGATTTCAATTTTTTGTTAATGATTAGTAACACCTTGGAACAGCCCGCTAACTGTTAGGTTTTCATTTGTAAGATCCGACAAGCAGAAAATCCTATATGACGCTCTGTACATCGATTCACACAAGGAGATCACGCGATCCTTCAGGTTGTGCCGGCCCGTTAAGTCTGCGTTCGGTGCAGAGGAATCACATAGGAATTCTGCAGGGCCGATTTCCACTGGAATATTTTCCTCTAAGCCAGTTCGCTCCACAGGAATCAGCACTGTCCATTCCACAGGAAAGTGCCCTCGACCTGTACTTTTCACGGAAATTGTTTCGCTTATTTTCAAAAAATGTTTAAATCTTTTATTTTTTAAGAATTTTAAAGTTACAAAAATGTTTCCATTTTAACAAAAAATCACGTACTTTGTTTTGCATTTTCAAAATTGGTGGGGATTTTAAAATTATAAATTTCAAAACTTTCTTCCTTAAATTGAAAAAATAAGTTGTGTTTCAAAATGTATTCCCATGTTAATTTTTTCTGTAAATTCAGAAAATGTTGCATTTAAAAAAATATTCAGGATTTTGAAATATTTGTTCCCATGTTCAATTTTTTTTATAGATTTCAAATGTTTGTTCTCTAAATTCAAAAAATGTCATGTTTTCAAAATAAAAACTCAGGATTTTCAAATATTTTTTCCAACGTGAAACTTGTTTTCAAAATCAAAAAATATTCTGAAATTTTCAAAATTTAGTCGTGTTTGTAAAAAATAATAATCAAAAGTTCCACTTTTTGCTAGAATTTTGGAATTTTGTTCGTTATTCTTTTCAAGTGTTAAGTTTTGCCGTTGCATTTTGGGCTTTAAGCGTCGCTGTTTACATCTGCCACTAGAACTCGACAGCCCTAGCAGCACACGGGTCACGGATTCGAATCTCAACAAGTGTCAACTCCTTTAGCACAGGCACATGATTTTACACCTCGGGCGCTGTGGCCGGCCCAGTTTGCGTGACCCCTCTGCGTCGGGTTCCTATATGACGCAAAATGAGGCATATAGAAGGTCCCCCGGTAGGCTGCTTAAATCTTGGTCACTTCTCCGGACTTTCTTTGCATTCCTTTGAATATTGGTAAGAGAGAAGTCCATATTACAACCCCAAACTACCATTAAAGTCTAAAACACAACCCTGAACTATAAAACCGTCTAGTTTACAATCCTTAACTTTCAAAACCGGACAGAAGACAACCCTGGGGTGGTATTTGACTGGTTTTGACCGGTGTTGACCAGTCAACAACCCAGTTAGTGCCAACTCATCCGTCACGTCTTCCTTTTTTCAGCTCAGCACAATTTGTTGAAATTTTCCCAAATTTAATATGAGGGTATGTAGATTTTGAGGATTTTTTTCAAAAATTTCTGGACACTTTTCTTTTTGCCAAAATTTGACCAGAGGACGTGGCAGATGAGTTGGCGTTGACTGGGCTGTTGATTGGTCAAAACCAGTTAAATACCACCAAGGGTTGTTTTCTGTCCGGTTTTGGTAGTTCATGGTTGTAAACTAGACGGTTTCGTAGTTCGGGGTTGTGTTTTAGACTTTGGTGGTAGTTTGATGTTGTAATACAAACTTCTCTCTATTAGTAATCAATAAAGTGAAGATATTATACCTAAAAAAGTCTAATGTACAATCATCTCTCCAACGTGTATTTTTCTATGATTTAGAAAACTTCTGTTTTTGTGCGTTTCTTTTTTCAGCAACCGGTTGAATACCAGAATCATTTTTGTAGTAAAAGAAATACTAAAAACCACTATCTTCTCTCTTCGTGTTATTCCTATCCTAAAAACCGACCGGATAAAATCAAATGGCTCAAAATCACAAAATTGTTCACATATTTTGTTTTGTGTTTTCAAAATTTTGTGGGCGATTTTCTTATCAATTTCAAAATTTTGTTCCCTAAATTCAAAAAATATTCACATTTTGAAATTGTATTCCCATGTTCAATTTTTTCTATAAATTCAGAAAATGTTGCAGTTTTTTAAATTTTTCGGGATTTTCAAATATTGGTTCCCATGTTCAAGTTTTTTCTTGATTTCAAATTTTGTTCTCCAAATTCAAAAAATCTTCAAGTTTTTCAAAAAAAAATCAGGAATTTCAATTTTTTTTACCAATGTTCAACTTTTGTTCAAAACTGAAGAAATATTCATAAATTTTGAAAAATTTGTCATGTTTATAAAAAAACTCACAAGTTTCATTTTTTTCTAGAATTTTGTTCGTTATATTTTTCCACGTGTTAAGTTTTGCCGCTGCAATGAGGGCTTTAATTGTCGGGCTTTACATCTGTCACTAGAACTCAACAGCCGCAGTGCAGCACACGGGTCACGGGTTTGAATCCGAGCTAGCATCAACTCCTGTTGCACATCTACATGATTTTTCACCTCGCGCCCTGTGGGCCGGTCCAGTTTGCGTTACACCCCTGCGTCGGGTTCCTATACGACGCAAAATGAGTCATATAGGAGGTTCCCCCGGTAGGCTTCTTAAATCTTGATCACTTCAACGGACTTTCTTTGCATTTCTTTGAATATTGGTAATCAATAAAGTGAAGATATTATATCTAAAAAAGTCTAATGCATAATCATCTCTTCAACGTCTATTTTTCTATAATTTAGAAAACTTCTGATTTTGTGCGTTTCTTTTTTCAGCAACCGGTTGAATACCAGAATCATTTTTGTAGTAAAAGAAATACTAAAAATCACTATCTTCTCTCTTCGTGTTATTCTTATCCTGAAAACCGACTGAATAAAATCAAATGGCTCAAAATCACCTCCCTAAAGGGGCGCCGAAATAGAAAAATTACACCTACACAACCAGGGGAGCAAACGCATGCGCCTCTCACGCTATAATTGCGCCTCCAAATCCCTCTGGCCATCCTCCAACCTAGGCGGCACTGATGGGCCGGCCTCGGCCGCCGGCGTCTTCGGGCACCTCTCGTCGTTGTCCGTCGGCTTGACCACCTCGGCTCGGCACACCGGGCATGTGGTGTGCGCCGTGAGCCACATGTCGACGCACGCCCTGTGGAAGAGGTGCATGCATCTAGGAAGTTGCCTGGCCACCTCGCCGTCGGCCATGGTGCAGAGGCATATCGAGCACTCCCACCGGTCGCTCTCGTCGGCCGTGTGTCGGTACTCGAACTTGGGCAGCGCGGCGATGGCGTCCTCGCTGAGGCCGGTGGGCCGCTTCTTGACCACCACGGTCGCCCCCGCGCCTGTCGACGTTGCGGCCCCCACCGTGACCCGGTTCACGGCCCGCCGCATGAGGTAGCAGCGTATCATGCAGAGCACGAAGAGGATGATGAGCAGCGTCGCGAATGAGATGCCGAGGACCTCAAGGTAGGACGTTGTGGAGCAGCAGGCCGGGTCGTTGTTGCGGGTGGCACGGTACGCGCTGGACAGCCGGGAGAGCGCGAAGCAGGACTGGTCGACGGGGAGGCACCCGGTGGTCTGCTCGTGCATGCGCTTGGCCTCGGCCATCGACAGATCGCTCCGAGAAGGATGGGCTGTGCAAGTATCACTATCATTGGCAATTCGCGGTAGTGTGGAGAGGAGCGGAGCGCGAGATAAATAGGTGGGTGTCTTTCTTTGGGGTTTTGCTTTGTGGTGATGGGAGCAGAGCAACCTGCGGCCGGGGGGAGAGAATGAGACGACAGTATTGTGGAAGATGCGCGACCCTTGACAGAATTAGGTTGCTGTGAGAGACCACTAGTGCCGCCCTATACTCCCTTGGTTTTTATTTTTGGGTAGCATGGGTTCTCTTCGTAAGTGTAAAAGCCATTTGTGTAGGTGAGTGTTACTGTTGCATAAGTTACTATTTCAAATTACGAAAAAACCTTCATGTATAAGAAATACAATTGGACCCGAATATTCAGCGAATGTCAGATTTTTAGGCATGGCAAATCAAACATTTTTTATGTCAAATTATGTTAGCTGAGGATGGAAAATTCGCTTTAGTTCATTTTTTGCTAGAAAATTGCTGGGCTCACCAACTAAATTTGTCCTCCACGCGCCAATACAAGTTGCCATGAGAAATGTTCGATTTGCCATGCCAAAAAATCTGACATCAGATTTAGCATTTTCATAGACTCGTGAGTAACTTTTTCCGATAAGAGGAAATTGGTGAGTAACTAGAAAATTTTACTGGATCAATAAGTCTCCAAACAACGGAAGCCCGGATCTGGATGGCTTCTTAATACGTCTCCAACGTATATATAATTTTTAATTGTTCTATGCTGTTATATTATCAATCTTGGATGTTTTATAATTATTTTATAGTCATTTTATATCATTATTTGATACTAACCTATTGACATAGTGCCAAGTGGCACTTGCTGTTTTTTGCATGTTTTTACATCGCAGGAAATCAATACCAAACGGAGTCCAAACGCAATGAAACTTTACGGAGATTTTTTATGGACCAGAAGACACGCAATGAGCCAAGGCAGTGCCTGGGGGTGCTCCGAGGGGAGCACAACCCACCAGGGCGCGCCAGGCCCCAGGCGCGCCCTGGTGGGTTGTGCCCACCTCTGGTGCCCCCGGACTGCCTCTTTGCTCTACAAATGCCCCCAATATTTCAGAAACCCTAGGGAAGTCAACGAAAATCAATTCCAGACGCCGTAGAGTCCAGAACCACCAGACCCAATCTAGACACCATCACGGAGGGATTCACCACTTCCATTGGTGCCTCTTCGAAGATGCATGAGTAGTTCTTTGTAGACCTTCGGGTCCGTAGTTAGTAGCTACATGGCTTCTTCTCTCTCGTTTGATTCTCAATACAATGGTCTTTTGGAAATTCATATGATGTAACTCTTTTTGCGGTGTGTTTGTTGGGATCGAATGAACTTTGAGTTTATGATCAGATCTATCTTTTTATATCCATGAAAGGTATTTTTGTTTCTTTGATCTCTTATATGCATGATTGCTTATAGCCTCGTATTTCTTCTTCGATATTTGGATTTTGTTTGGCCAACTTGATCTATTTATCTTGCAATGGGAAGATGTGCTTTGTAGTGGGTTCGATCTTACGGTGCTCGATCCCAGTGACAGAAGGGGAACCGATACGTATGTGTCATTGCTACTAAGGATAAAAAGATGGGGTCTATCTCTACATAGATAGATCTTGTCTACATCATGTCATCGTTCTTATTGCATTACTCCGTTTCTCCATAAACTTAATACACTAGATGCATGCTCGATAGCAGTCGATGTGTGGAGTAATAGTAGTAGATGCAAGCAGGAGTCGGTCTACTAATGTTGGACGTGATGCCTATGTAATGATCATTGCCTGGATATCATCATGATTATTTGAAGTTCTATCAATTGCCCAACAGTAATTTGTTTACCCACTGTTTGCTATTTTTCTCGAGAGAAGCCACTAGAGAAACCTACGCTCCCGGATCTCTTTCTCATATTATTTACCTTCACGATCTATTTTATTTTCCTTTTATTTTCAGATCTATTAAACTAAAAATACAAAAATACCTTGCTGCAATTTATTTTATTTGGCGTTCGATCTATCAATATTTACAACTTTCTCCTGTCTACGTGCCAATTTCTGGCGCCGCTACCCGAAAGGAATTGACAAACCCTTTTACACGTCGGGTTGCGAGTATTTGTTATTTGTGTGCATGTGATGTTTATGTTGTGTTGCTTGGTTCTCCTACTGGTTCGATAATCTTGGTTTCATATCTGAGGGAAATACCTACCGTCGTTGTGCTGCATCATCTCTTCCTCTTTGAAAAAATACAGACGTAGCTTCAAGCGGCATCACTTCTCTAGTGAATTTACAAAGCACTAAAATAAACAAAGGAAAATTTACTGGTTTCTTGAGAGAATTATATGATCTCGAAGCTAACCTGAAAGGGAACAACACTGTAACAATTATTCTATTACCTAAAAAAGAGTATTCCTTCGAAATTAAGTATTACATGTGTATCTCCCTTGTCCACAGCCTCCCGAGCTTGTCCACCCTCTACAGTTAGGTTTCTTAGGCGGAAGATGCATTGTCGAGAACTTTGGGCTCGCAGCTGAGCTGGTTCAGTACGCCCACAAAAGGAAATTGCCAATGATTGTGTTGAAGCTGGACTTCCACAAAGTCTGTGATGGCGTAAGTTGGGATGGAGGTTTGAAGAATTGGTTATTTCAATTGGCAAACAAGAGAAGGTGGACATGCCTTTTACAAGGAAGCATGGAGTTGCTAAACTATTCGTGGGGGTTATCAATATTGATGAGGTCCCATAATTTGTAAATTGGTATTATAAGAGTGTTGGCTATGAACTGCATTTAGAGATAGAAGGGCATCCTTTCCTGAGTGATGACATGCATAATGGCGATGATCAAAATGATAAGTCTGTTGACGGGGCTGACAAAGGTGCTGATAAAGGGAAGGGAACCGAGGGAGACCATTCTTCACGTAATGGCAAAGGAGGGGCTACTGAGTTTGTGTCTCGTAAAGACAACTCATTGGTGCCTATTTCGCAAGTTGTGACTAGGATGGTAACCTCTACACTGACTGTGGGTAGGGATGTAAATGGCAAATAAGCGGCGTCCGCAAGTCACATTTAGTTAGCTTTAGCCAGCCCCACAGTTAATTTTCCCCCAGAAAACAAATTATTGAATTGTTAGATCATAAGTGGGTTTAAACAGGGTTACATGGGACCGGGTTTACATCCCTAATTGTGGGTATACGGTTTTAGTCTTCTGCAATGGGCTCAGCTCTTAGTCGCCTTTGAAATCATGTAGAAGGTGATGTCATGACGGAGCAGGAGCCACCGTTGCAATCTCCGGTGCGCGAGGATGTCCCACTTTTGGTGCGGCCTGTTGAGCCTCGACCTTATTGTGGCGTTGGGCTAGGCAAGCCCACCAGGGTCATGTTTCCTGGGTTGTCACCTACTGGGCTTGTGGCAGACACGCTGAGGCAGAAGCCCTCGCCTGTGCGGGCCACCATTAGTGGGTCTCCTCCTCCTAGGTCAGCCTTGTGCAGCCCGCTGTTGTATCGCCGTTACATGAAAATTCAAGGCAGGTGGTCTCGATGAGCACTATTACAGCTAGAAATCCTCCCTCGTTCACCTGTGGCTGCAGCTCGAAAGTCATCCACTGTCAGTTGCAGCTAGGTGATCTTCTTCACCGATGGTTCCTGTTAGACCTTCTTACATCTCTAGGGCGGATGTGATCACACTTGGAGGGATTCTTGATCCATCTTCGGTGGATATGCCTACGATCTAGTGGATTCAAGTGCATCCAGATGCCGATGAGTTGCCGATGGGTCGCTCCATGCGGGCGGCGAAGCTTCTCAATATCGAGTCTACTACAAGTATGTTGGTTAATACACATTTTTTTGATTTTGGAAGTTTTCCAAGGAAGTTATTTTAGATAAAACTACAAGCATTGGGGTTTCCTTGGGTAATAATAGTCATGAGGCGACGATGTTTATTAATGAGTTGTTGGACTCTGAGGCAGATAGAGCTATGGTCATGTTACAAAACTGTGCCACTAAACAGATGGAGGAAAGTGATGTTACTGGGTTGGGTATTCAAGTGATTGATTTGTTATGTGAGGATCTTGCTCCTATGAGTGTTGAGGTGCTGCAACATCATGTAGATATTCCAGGTACTCCTAGGGGCTCTAAGGCAAAGGAAGGTCATGCAAACATTCATGTGCCCCTGAAAAAGAACATGCGCACTCTGAAGCGAATACAACACGATTTTTCTGCAGTGTGATATAGTTCTAGGAATAAGTTAAGGGTTAAATATCACGATGAATTATGAGAGGCATCTTTTGGAAATAGCATATCTCTACTAGACTTGGGGAAGCGTATGTTTTTCGATTAAACGACGAGGAAAGAAAGGTTGGATTTTATTGCCCTATTAGAGATCGGTAAACCCAATTTTACTTCGCAATTTTTGGGCACTATTTCAGGTGGTTTGGATTTTTGGGTATTGCCATCCTCCTCGGGGGTGATCTGGTGGAATCTTACTTGGGGTTGGAAAGTCTTTGCTTCAGGTCAGGAAGATGGAGGTGGGTGATTATGCTGTCAAGTTTCACGTGTAGTCGAAAGTTGACGGCTATGATTGGGCTCTCATTTCGGTTTATGGAGCAGCATGACCTGAGCGCGTGCCCGCCTTCCTAGATGAATTAGTTCGTGTCTGTGGAGATGAGAATTTGCACCTTTTTGTGGAGGAGATTTTAACATTATTCATTAGAGCGATGAGAAGAATAATGGTAATTTTGATGGTAGATGATCTTTCATGCTTAAGGCTATTATTGAGAACCTTGACTTGTGAGAGATAGCTCTTAGAAGTCGATAATATACCCACGCTAACAATCTAGAGAATCAAACTTATGAATAGTTGGACTGTGTTTTAGCAAGTGTGGAATGCGAATAAAAATCCCCTCATAATGGTGCGGGTGTTAGTCTGTCTGATCATACACCTTTATTCGTTGACTCCAGTGAGGTGGCTCATGTGGGGAACAAGATCGCATTCTCTTTTGAATTTTCATGGTACAAAAGGGAAGGATTTATGGAGTCCGTGGCTTCAGAATGGGCGAAGGAAAAAAGTGGCAGCACGAATGTTAAATGGTGGTAGTATAAAAACAGGCATCGCGTTTAGCTAAGAATGTGAGTGGTTTTTATAAAATTGAAAGACAGACTCATTCGACTTATTGATGAGTTAGACATTAAGGCTGAAGCAACATCCCTCTTGTGAACAGAGAGTGTTGCTAAAAGCAAGGCTGGAGAGCATTTGGCTAAACTTCTGAGAAGAGGAAGATGTTAAATTGGCCCAACGTGTCAAATTGAAGGAGGTACGGGAGGGGGTAGTAATTCCCAATTTTCCCTTTGATTACAAATTGAAAACAAAGAAATAAGAAGATTGTTGAACTTGAACAAGATGAGGGAACCATTATAGGTCAAGATAAACATATTTCCTACACCTCAAACTTTTATAAGAAACTTTTCGGGGGGGCATATCTAACTTCGTGTCGATGGATGAAAATATAGTGTGTGTGTGTGTGGGGGGGGGGGGTATTCCACAGCTCTGTCCGGAAGAGAATGTTGTGTTGACAACACCCTTCACAGAGAGGGAAGCTTATGAGACGATATTGGAAATGAAAAGTAATAAAGTGCCTGGACTTGATGGATTCCCTGCGGAATGTTATGGGAGATGTTGGAGTAAGATTAAGGGAGACCTATTGCCCATATTTCTTGATTTGTTTAATAGTGAGCTTCAGTTGTTTAAGCTCAATTTTGTAATGATGCCTTTGTTAGCTAAGAAGGAAGAGGCGGTATGAATTGAGAAATTTAGGCCTATTTGCTTACTTATTGTCAGTTTTAAGATTACTAAAGTGGGTACAAATAAACTAATCACAATAGCTCATACCGTGGTTCGCGCTACAGAGACTGTCTTCATGCATGTGCATCACATCCTAGAGGGGGTGCTCGTCTTGCATGAAGATGTACATGGGATCCATTCTAAGAAACTTGGCGGAGTTATCTTTAAAGTGGATTTCGAGAATACTTACGATAAAGTTAAATGGCCTTTCTTGCATCATGCATAGAAAATGAAGGTTTTGATCTTGCTTGGTAACAACAGGTTCCAACTTTTGTTCGGGGTGTAGTGTGCGGATCCAGGTGAATGATGACATTGGTCACATTTTCGCACCCAAGAATGTCTACGACAAGGTGATGTTGTGTCGCCGATTATTTCCAATATTGTCGCAGATATGGTAGCAGTTCTCATTGGTAGGGAAAGGGAGAATGTCTTGTAGGTGGTCTAATCTCACACTCAGTTGATGGAGGTGTTTTCATTCTACAATATGCAGACGACATCATCATATTTATGGAACATGATATGGACAAGGTGGTGAATATGAAATTGGGGTTTTGTATTTGGAACAATTGTCGAGTCTTAAGATAATTTCCACAAGGATGAACTATTCTGCTTTCGAAGCGCCAAAGAAGAGAGGAATTATAAGAAATTGTTTGGTGTGAGATTGGTGTCTTCCATTTGGTTATCTCGGGATACCAATTCATCATCGCAAATTGACTAATAAAGACGGGAAATGTATAATACTAGTTAACTCAGCGCTCACGATTTTGCCTATGTTCATGCTCTCGTTCATTGAGGGTGTGTTTGGTAGTATGTATGGACCTAGCCTAGTTGTTCTCCTCTGATACATGTTGCATGTAGAAATGTTGAGCCCATGCATTTGCTGTTGTTTGGCAGCGGTGTATGCGCTGAGACATGCTGAGTTGAGACTTTGTTTGGCAGCCTGCATGTGTTTAGACATGTTGAATTTTTTTAAATTCTGAATAATTTTTTTGAATGGTGAACAAAATTAAAAAATATGTGAACAAAAATTTAAACATATTTTAAAATTCTAAACATTTATTGAAAATGTAAAAAAAATTGAAATTCTATACACTTTTTGAAAATTTAAGGAAATTTTAAAATTCTGAACGTTTTTTGAAAATGTAAACATATTTTGAAAGTCTGAACTTTTTTGAGATTTTTTTTAAAAAATGATTTTTTTGAAATTCTAAACATTTTCGAAAATTTATAAAAAATGTGAAATTCTGAACATTTCTGAAGATTTAAATAAAATGCAAAATTCTGAAGATTTTTTGAAAATTTAAGCACAATTTGAAATTCTGAACATTTTTTGAAAATTTAAAACATTTTGAAATTCTAAAAAATTTCGAAAGTTTAATAATTTTTAAATTCTGACTATTTTTGAAAATTAAACAAAATTTGAAATTATGATTTTTTTTGAAAACTTAAACATATCTGGATGTGGTCTGGTGGGCGGGGACGAGGGTCGGGGCCAGCATGGCTGCCTCCATGCACCCTCTTTGGGTGCATGAGATGGGCATGGCCGAGGGCCCTTTTTTGCATTAGTTGAGCATAGCCCAGCCTAGATGAGCCCATGCACTATACCAAACAAGCAAAAGTGGGTCGGATTGAAAACTTTTGTCCTCATGCATCCTACCAAACATACCCTAAACTACCAATAGGTGTGCAGCAAAGACTTGATTTTTTCCATTCTAAATTTTTTTTTGGCAGAGTGATGAACATAAAGCTAATTATCGCCTTGCGAGGTGGGATATCATGTGTCGACCTAAAGACCAAGGTAGGCTGGCAATGGAGGATCTTGAGATTAAAAATAAACATTTGCTGAGTAGATGGCTTTACATGCTTGCTTAGGGGGTGATGGAGTGTGGATTTAGTTATTGCGTAACAAATATCTACACTCTAGAACTTTGTCTCAAGTTACAACATAGTAGAATGACTTGCCATTTTGAAAAGGTTTGATAACAAAGATTGCATTTTTAATAGGAATAAATTAAAAGTTGGAAATGATCGTACCACGCGCTTTTGGGAGGAAACTTTGCTTCGGGATAGCACTTTGAGAGAATTCCCTTTTTTGCGGGGTGAAAGAGCTTTATTCCATTATTACAGGGTTACAATCTCGAGCCAACTGCTCCTCACAACACGGAGGACTTAAATTTAACCATATCGCAGTACAACACTCGGTACGGCTATAGTGTGCCAAAAGATGTGCTACCCTGTTTTGCACTCTACTAATTTTCATAGAAACAAAAACCCTATCAACCAAAATTGCTTTAATATCTGCATCTAAATGACCGTATGCAGACTTAGAAAGAGTGTCGCCCGAAAGGATAGCCAACGCGTTTATAGAATCCGATTGAACGATCACCGGTTTGTCAGAATGCTGACTGGCCAGTGCCAGTCCTTGCATAAGAGCATGGATCTCCAACTCCAATGCATCATTACAACTGAATATATACATGTACGCCGCAAAAATCACAGCCCCATCCTTGTTCCGCAACACCATCCCAGCCGATGCACGTCCATCCTGTTCAGAGTACGAACCATCTACTGAAAGAGCAACCCAGCCTTCAGGTGGGTGAGGCCACAGCTCGAGAATTTGTAAACACTGTATGTTCTCTGTACGATGTATGTCGCCCAGTGGCATCTTTCCTTTGATCTTCTCATCCACACTATACATCCTGACCAAATTGATGGACTTATAGTAATTGTCCAGATAATCAACAGTCACATCCACAAGGGTCTCACTCTTTCTATGTGCAGAATCATTACGTAACTGCCATATGCGCCAAGTAGTCATAATCACCATATCCCTTGTTTGAGAGAATTCCTTATTTGATCATTTCTTAAAATTTGCTTTCCTATTTGACCCAAAAAAGTTTTTCTTCCCTATTTGATCCCAAATGTAAAATTTGTTCCCTATGTGACACTTCTGTCTAGTTTGGCCACAAACAGTGTTAAGTGCAACATGAAAGGACCATTCTACCCCTGATGCCATACAAGGTTGAAAAAACAATCTTTCATTCGTTCCACTGAACCAGTTTTTATTCGAGGCGAAAGAAAGAGAATATAGAGCAGCTCGATGCCCGACTCGCCAGGAGACTACGATGCTCAAGGATTCGTGAGTAAAAATATACATTGTCGCTGGACGGATGTACATGCACAAGTTTTTCCTGTATGTATATTCAGTAGTGTATATATTTCATGCATGGATCGATTCATCGAATAGCCCGCTTCTAATCATTCATCTTTCCGTGTGTATAGTACCTGTGCTAAGATGGTTAACTCAAACTAATTCAAGTTAATTGTGATTAAGTCCAACACAGGCCGCCGCTGGTGCATATGTATTTGCATCTGCTTAAGTCAAAGAGCTAGCTAGCTAGCTAGGAGTGTAGCTAGTACGTTAGTACATGCATCCGTGAGAGGCTAACGGTACGTACGTACGTTAATACATGCAGCAGGAAGGGTACGGTGGTGCTGCTAAAGTCCCTCATGCATGCATGGATGCATACCGTGTACGGATATGGATGACAGGACAGGAGTGAAGATCCCTCAGCTAAGGGCAAGACCGGACGTTTCACTCTCTAATGACGAGTGGCACACAAATCAACCTGAGAAGGATTTTTCTATGTCAAAAGTGTTTATATAAACGAATTGTTTAACGTCGAGATGCCAATAGCAATGATGGATAAAGCAACTCCCACGAGTAGGGCTCGAAAGCCGGGGACTCTCCTGGCAAAGAATCTGAACAATCTGAGTTCTTTTCTGAGAAAGAGGAAGATGCAAGGCAGTACAGTAGTATATGTCCGAATGCGAGGAGTTGCAAGCCTATCATGCTAAAGAACTGAACCATCTTTTTTAGCCATGTATAACATCAGGGGTAGAATGGTCTTTTCACGTTGCACTTAACACCGTTAGTGGTCAAAATAGACGGAAGTGCCAAATAGGGAACAAATTTTACTTTTGGGTGTCAAATAAGGAAGAAAATAGTTTTTTTAGGCCAAATAGGGAACCAAATTTTAAGAAAGGGCCAAATAAGGAATTCTCTCTAGCTCTTTAGGCTTACAATATATTTCTTTAATTTTAAAATATTGGGCAACACAAGGATACTTTTGTGAGCACAACAATAATGATGTCTTCTTAAATATCCACTTTAGGAGGGCTCTCATCAAGGGTAAATGGACCTCCTGGGTATATCTAGTACGGAGCTTGATGGAGTCACCTTAACCAATGAGCTAGACACGGCTATTTAAGCCGACCGCCGGCACCGAAACCCTACCCCTCCACGTTTTGCTCCGCATGTCCATCGCCGCAGCCACTTTCCACTCCTCGTCCACCACCACTAGTAGCCATGTCCCCACACCGCTGGGTGAGGAGCTACCCATTTCTAACGCCAGAGCGCCGACTGTAGCTCCTTGTGCAGATCTGGGCAAGGCACGAAGCCCGGGTCACCGCGGGGCTACCTCTGGATGCAGTGGATCCGAAGGAGGAGTTGGAGGAGGAGGAGGACGAGGAGGTTGAGGAGGATGAGGAGGAGCTGAAGGAGGATATGGGGGATGCTGGCAATGCGGATCTGCAGGCAGAGTAGTAGACCATCCTCGATTCCCTCCGCTTGGAGTCGGCTACGGAGGCTAGATGCTGTCGCCGGCAAGAGATGGAGGCGCAACAGGCCGCAGAGGAGGAGGAGATGCTCGCCTACATGGATGAGGTCGAGCAGGAGGAGGATGAACCGGAGCCCTACTACGCGCCCGTCCACCCAGCGCCCGGCACCAACGTCATGGACATCTCCGATGACAAAGATTAGCTAGGGCAGTACGTAGGATTTCTTTTGCATACTTTGTATGGATCTAGGGGTTGAAATATGAGAGACTCGGGTGCAGAGTGGCTAATTTGAGGCGTGATCGGTCACTATCCGTGGGTGTTTGAGGGATCGGATTTTTCAAGTCCGGCTGAAGATGCTCTCAGAATGCTGACTGGGCTAAAGTAGCCAGTCAGATTAACGGTGGTATTCCTTATTTAGTAGACGATGGCCTGTCCATTCTACAATATGCGGATGGTACTATACTTTTTTATGAATCACAACCTAGATAAATGAGAAACATCAATCTCTTATTATGTGCTTTTAAGGAGCTTTTTGGTCTTAAAACTAATTTTCATAAGAGTGAAAATTTCTGCTTTGGTGAAGCCGCGGAAACAACATCTGAGTATGCTGAGATTTCGGCTACCAGCTCGGGCAATTTCCCATTTGGTATCTGGGTATTATGATTCACTATCGGCATTAAACTATTGCCGAGTGGAAACATGTGGAAGAGAGACTTGAGAAACGTCTAACATGTGGAAGAGAGACTTGAGAAACGTCTAGCCAGTTGGAAGGCCAACCTCTTGTCTGCCGTCCCAAAAGTCAGGGGGTCTTGAAATCCAAGATCTTGATATTAGAAACACCGCCCTTCTCAGTAAATGGGTTTAGAAACTCCTCACTAAAAACGGGGTATGGCAGGAAATCATTCGTAACAAATATGTGGGTTCCAAAGCCATTTCTCAAATTAATTGGAAACCGGTGATTCACAATTTTGGTATGGCTTGATGAAGGCCAATGAATTTCTTTTCCAATTTTCCACTTTCTCAGTTAAGGTTGGTTGAGGCGCCACCCCACTTATGGTGCAATACCCTAGCGTGAATCGAATTGTTAGACATAAGTTTTTCACAATGGCTTAGGTTTTGGGACAAGAAAACCCTAATAATTCTTTTTGTAGGGACCTATTAGGGCCTCACATTGTAGCATGGAATGCATTGCTCATGTGTTTAGAGCCCATTCAGCTGTCAAATGAACCGGACGAGTTTCGATGAAACCTGCATCAGAATGGCAGGTTTTCTATCAATTCCTTGTATAATGCGATTGCCCATACCGATGTTCTGGTTGATAATAATAAATTGTGAAAGCTCAAAATTCCTCTTTGAGTGAAGATATTCCTCTCGTTGATAATAATAACTAGAGATAACCTGGCACGCCGCAATTGGCAAGGTAGCAAGACATGTGTCTTTTGCCAACATGACGAGTCTATTAAACACTTATTTTTTGAGTGAAAGTTTGCTTGTGCGGTGTAGGGCATAGTTCAAGTAGCTTAAAATCTTTACCCCCCCCGACGTAGTCCACATAATATGTTTGCTCGTGCCATTGGATGCGGGGTATCGACAAATAATTTTCTACACATAATCTTGTGGAGGCAGCTGCCTTATGTTGGGCATTTTAGCTTACCACGAATTATGTGGTTTTTAATAATAATTTGTTTCGTCTCATCCGTAGGTTAGGTTATTCATGCATGCATGCATGCGATGGATCCGTACTTGGTCTATCTAGCCGAGGCTAAAGGACAGAGACCTTTTTATGATGGCGCTACCCGGCTGGAGCATACGGCCAGGGAGGTTTTTTCCCATCATGGTTGGCGGTGTAATCTCCGGATAGGATCTACCCCACCTTAGGCTGGACCTTTTATTATTTATAAAAAATGATTTGTATTGTTGTTTTGTTTAACGTGTTGGTTGTTTGCATCGTGCCATGCAGAGGTCGGACTTTCTTTTAATGTGGTTGTATCACTTCGATATATGAATTGAATGAAATGTCCTTTATCAAAAAAATGCCACATGGTAACTCCCAACGTCATTTTCTCCTACTTGTTTACTTCTTGAGATTTTGTTTTTACTTTGTTAACTTGTAAACTCTCCATAATATTGCTTTCTTAAGACTTGCACAACAATGTTTATGATTTAGTTCTAGCTGCTAACCTCTGATAACAAAAGCTTCCACAACACAAATTAGAAATGGTTACATGTCAAGAAGTTTTTTCCCTTGATGGGACCCATCTTACTCTCTCAGATCAATCAGTACGCTTATGCGAATGCGATGGCCCACACCATAGGGGGCACAACGATGGTGGAGCCTACTAGCTCATACTAGTCAGGGGTTTGGGAGTTGTCTTTTCACAAATACGCAAGGTTGTGTATCTTTTCAATGATAGAAGGAGATAGAATGAGTACAAAGAAGGGTACAACACATGGCACGAATGCAAGTAGGTGTGAACATGATGCCCGAAGTAGAGGGACACATGATGCTCGGTCCGAACAACATAGCCATAATCCACCAAGCCCGACCGAGAGAGGTAGGCCGAACCTGCATGACATCCAACATTGCCAAAGCCCATATCGGGGATGCGACAAGCAAGCAAGATGACACCTTCATGAAGGGCAGCGATGCCATGAACCGAGATGTCATTGTCATCCGATCCGGAGAACCGGACCTAGGGTTTCCCCTAAGCTCGGAGAGGGGCACTGATGAAGACCATGAAAGCGCCTCTGGGAAGGGAAAACGATGCCCAAAGGTGGCGCTGCTGCCAGCATCGGCAAGACAAGCACAATTTTTCTCTTGGTCGTAGTCTGAGCAATCTGATTGCCGCTACATCTGGAATCAGAGATGAGGATGCCACATCTGGTCGGAACTGCCACGATGGTAAGGGGTTGGTGGGGTTGCACCTGTCGCCAAAGGGCGGCCCAGGATCCCACCAGGCACATGAGCATATGATCTAGCACAAGGCGAGGCTTGGAGGTGTGCAGGGTCGGGGAGACAGTGAGGTAGAGAGAACCGGCGCGGGAGAAGTGACAGCGACAAATGACACCGACAAGCTAGAGACAGGAGGAACACAGATTCCAGCTGTTGGGGCCGTAGCTGTCAAGGCACCGACGAGCTGAGTTAGCTGGAAGGGATGGGGCTACTGGATCATCGAGGTTGTGGCTGCAACGGGAGAAGACGTCGGCAAGCCACGGACATTAGATAACGTAGCCATAGCCTCCGGGGTAGAGTAGCTGCAACAAAACCCACTGTGAGGCGCCACACGCACACACGCCACCTGGCAAGTGCGCCGCCAAAGGCAGCCGCCGCTGGGGGAAGTCGCCACTGTTGCCTCACAAGGAACCATGCCAAAGCCTCCACCAGAACTCGAAGGGGAGAGGCTCCATGGGAGACGACTGCCTGTGCGAGGCAAGACAGCGACCGCTCAGAGCACCCACAACACCCGCATGCAGTACCCCAACATGCAATAGCACTCGTAGTGACAGGTATGCGCCGTCAGAGGGGAGGGGGCTGCATAGAGGAGGCGAAGGCACACCACACTAGATCGGTGAGGGGAGGAGCAGGAGCTGGAGGGGGGCACCCATGCCTCATCGAGATGGGACTGCCGGGGGCGGACACGCGATGTGCGCGACGGAGATGATCCACCCCGTCGCTGCCATCCTGGGCCATGGCACGGCTTTGCCGGCCAGCCCTTCGGCCGTGGCGACGTGGGAGATGGCAGACACTGGGGTGCCCGGCGGCGGCTAGGGTTGCTCCCATCACTCCAGGGGGAGAGCGGCAGGGGGTTGTCTAGGAGTTGTCACTTGTCAAGCATGATACATGGTTTAGAGCAAGTACAGTAGTGGGATATAAGCCTGCTTACATGACACTTTTGCCAATGTGGAGGAGGGAGACAAGAAAAAAGTGAAGGGGTAAGCCTCTACACGTTCTCCTAGGAAAAACATTTAATGAGAAGAAAGAAAGAGAGAGAGTGAAAAAATCTAACCTTATAGCCACCCTTATTGTGTGAATAGTTAAGAATGCTAACTTGTGATGATGTGGCATCATATAGCAAGCAGGTGGCTATACTAATAACCATGCTCTTAAAGTGTTCGGTTGCATCCATGGTATGACGCGCTCGTACCTCATCGACATGATTTATGGGGGAGGCAATGGTGGATTCCTTCATTACGTCGTCTATGGTACCCATTGGAGAAGAGCGTATGTGGTAAGGGGTTATTGTGGTTACCCCCGTAATATATAAGTGAGGAACCAGAGTCGTGGAAAGGAGGAGAGCAATCTTGTAACAACATACATTTTTCTCTAGGGCAAGAACTAGCACGTAGAACGAAGGGTGTTACACCTCCTCGGCGTCCTAAACCTCGATAAACAAAGCCTCATCTCTTAAGTGATCTGAAGTGCTTGACCCCTATCCGAATCTCTAAAAGGGAATCCTCATGATCCCTGATCTCGATGCTCACCCATCGACAACATAGGTAGTTAAGGTTCTATCACCCCGAGCAGGTTGATTGATGTAAAATCGATCTCCACTTCACATAGGTATTGTTAGTTTTTTTGATTGATCTAACCTCACCATTGTAAGTTAGTTGAATCATTGCAAATCATCTAATTTTAATCTTAACTTACTTAATTTCAAATATGAGGAGGTGTTTGGTTCCTAGAGCAAGTATTTAGAATGTAGATGTTGTGCATCTAGAACTAGAACAAGACACCCCAAATCATGTTGCCAACAATGGAAATTCAACCGGATCACGCACCGAGGAAGCAAATTGTTGAATATGCACCAGAAATTCAAGACAAAGTTAATAAGGCATACATATCGAAGGGTCAAACCTAATAAAAATATTAGAATTTCATCACATGAACTAAAGATCATTTTATCAATCATGGAACACAAAAGTATAACTTGATACAATATACCGAGTCCGAGGATGCAACCTTTTATTTCTATTGTTGTTTAAGAACCTCGAAGGGCATAACACTTTGGCTTTGGAGTCTTCACCAAAACATGTTTTAGAGACTAGAAACATACATATAAAGCCTTACATGAGCATTTTGGTGGTTAGAATAGTTGTCACTACAATTGTGTTAGGCATTATGATGATTTCATAAATCAAAGACAAAGTTTTTCAACCAAGTTGGCTTGTGCAAGTGAGGAATCACATAGATTATATAAGATCCACTTAACTTATTCTCTATAAGGATAACAATAAAGAAGTGAGAGAAACTTTTGATCCTGGAGGATATAACTGCAAGATGACTTCCGACGACATACATAATGACCTTGCAAGGTGTTGTGCATAGAAGTCACTGAAGTGATTATGGGGGAGCTTGGTGATAAAAAGTTCTTTGTTCTTATTGATGAGTCACACAATATATCCGTGAAATAACAAATGGAGCAATGTTGAGGTTAGTAAGTATCTTTTGTATTTTGGTTCATTTATATATTTCAATTTTCCATTCATCCATTATTTATTTATTCATCCTATTTTTTGTAGGGATGTGAACAATTCTTTGTCTATGCCACATAAAAGATACTACATTTTGGGCACCAAAGGTAGCTCTTGCAATGCTTCTTGATCATTACAAGTTGTCAATTTCAAGGCTACGAGGGTGAGGATATGACACAACTTTAAACATGAGAGATGTATTTAATGGTTTGCAAAGAAAGGTTCTAAATGAAAAATCTCATGCTTTCCAAGTCCATTGCTTTTCCCATCGCGTACAGTTGATTGTGGTCGCCGTTGCTAGTTCCTCTTGCTCATATATTCATGATTTGTTTTGAGTATGTATATTGTGACCACGACACGTTCATGTTGCAAGATGGAAGTTGTTACGCCCTCGATGCGGCTATATCTCCTACGTGTCGAAGCACGACTTAGAGGCATAACCGCATTGAAAGCAATGTCGCAAGTGAGGTAATCTTCGCAAACAACCCATGTAATACAATAAGGGAAAATAATACATAGTTGGCTTACAACCGCCACTTCACACAATACAAGAAATAAAGCTTTACATCATCCAGATACAATCAAGGTCCGACTACGGAACCAAAATAAAAGAAGACTACCCCAATGCTACACAGATCCCCGATCGTCCCGACTGGGCTCCACTACTGATCAACTGGAAACAGAACAACACAAAGGACAAGATCTTCATCGAGCTCCTCCTTGAACTTGGTTGCGTCACCTGCACGGTCTCATCGGCACCTGCAAGCTGGTTTGGAAGTATCTGTGAGTCACGAGGACTCAGCAATCTCGCACCCTCGCGATCAAGACTATTTAAGCTTATAGGTAGGACAAGGTATGATGTGGAGTTGCAGCAAGCGACTAGCATTTATGGTGGCTAACATACGCAAATGAGAGCGAGAAGAGAAGGCAAAAGCACGGTCGAACAACTATGATCAAGAAGTGATCCTAGAACAACCTACGTGAAGCATAACTCCAACACCGTGTTCACTTCCCGGACTCCGCCGAGAAGAGACTATCATGGTTACACACGCGGTTGATGTATTTTAATTAAGGTCAACTTCAGGTTTTCTACAACCGGACATTAACAAATTCCCATCTGCCCATAAACGCGGGCACGTCTTTCGAAAGTTCAAATCCCTGCAGGGGTGTCCCAACTTAGGCCATCACAAGCTCTCACGGTCAACGAAGGATATTCCTTCTAGCGGGAAGACCCGATCTGGCTCAGAATCCCGGTTACAAGACATTTCGACAATGGTAAAACAAGACCAGCAACACCGCCCGAATGTGCCAACAAATCCCGATAGGAGCTGCACATATCTCGTTCTCAGGGCACACTCAGATGAGACTAGCTGCGAGTAAAATCAACCCTCAAGTTTCCCTGAGATGGCCCCGCAGGCAGCTCAGTTTGGACCAACACTCAGAGGAGCACTGGCCCAGGGGGGTTAAAATAAAGATGACCCTTGAGTCTGCAGAACCCAAGGGAAAAAGAGGCTAGGTGGCGAATGGTAAAACCAATGTTGGGCATTGCTGGAGGAGTTTTATTCAAGGCAAACTGTCAAGGGGTTCCCATTATAACCCAACCGCGTAAGGAACGCAAAATCCGGGAACATAACACCGATATGACGGAAACTAGGGCGGCAAGAGTGGAACAAAACACCAGGCATAAGGCCGAGCCTTCCACCCTTTACCAAGTATATAGATGCATTAATTAAATAAGAGATATTGTGATATCTCAACAAAATATCCATGTTCCAAACATGGAACAAGCTCCAATCTTCACCTGTAACTAACAACGCTAAAAGAGGGGCCGAGCAAAGTGGTAGCATAGCCAAACAACGGTTTGCTAGGACAA
This sequence comes from Triticum urartu, assembly GCF_003073215.2. Classification (NCBI taxonomy): domain Eukaryota; kingdom Viridiplantae; phylum Streptophyta; class Magnoliopsida; order Poales; family Poaceae; genus Triticum; species Triticum urartu. The sequence continues at coordinate 121,896,223 of NC_053024.1, forward strand.
GGTGGGTTAGAGGCTTGGTTCAACAATGTGGGAGGCATGATAAGCAAGTGGTAGGTATCGCAGCATAGGCATAGCAAAAGAGCGAGCATCTAGCAAGCAAAGATAGAAGTGATTTCGAGGGTATGGTCATCTTGCCTGAAATCCTACAAGGAAGAAGAACGAGTCCATGAAGAAGACAAACGGACGTAGTCGAACGGGTCCTCACAAACGCGACGTTAACGGAACCAACCCGAAGAAGCAACACCGGAAAGAAGCAAACAACATAGTAAAACAACCATCACATGAACACGGCATGATGCACAACCAAGTATGATGCATGTCCGGATTAATGAAGCATGGCATGGCAAAGTGCACAAACAACCCTACAAATTAAGTGGAGCTTAATATGCAACGAGTCGCATATTGACAGAACACCATGTGACTTATTTAGTTCACTCTCGTTTATGTACCCAACAAGATTAAATATTGTTAGCATGGCAAGAGGTGAAGCATAATGAAACTATCTATCTAGGCAAGTTTAAATGAGGCCGGAAGCAACGAACAACAATTCTGATAAATCCCCATATGCAAATATTAGGTTGATACTGTTCTGCCCTAAACCATATTTTATGGTTGTTAAACATGCAAATTGGTGCCACCATGTTAAACTAGGCATCTTTCCACCCCATTACATATAAAGTTTATTAAATTTGGAGCTACGGTTATTTAGTTATGAAAGAAAACATTTTAGCATGGCATAGGGGAAAATTAAAGCAAACAACAATTTAGACATTTTAAACATGATTGAAAATGGCATATTATTAATCTACACAAAATTCTAAGCAAGTTTAATATATTAAGTTTTTACATGTGATGCTTAGTTTGTGAGTTTAAATATGCATGAAGTTCAAGGGGTTTTCTGCAAACTGCACTCTCTGAAATATTAGGAAAAATCCTCCTGAACTGAAAAAAACATAACGGGCCGGAAATTGAACTGGCCCAACAGGCACAAAGGGCTGGAGGGAGGTGCTGCTCACCCACGGGCCTCTTGGGCCGGCGGATCTGGGCTGGGGCGTGGTCAACGCACAGCGTGGCTGTGCCCGTTCGTTCGAAGCAGGGGCCATGGCCGCCCTGGTTCGTTGTTGCCAGTGAAGGAGATGGCCGGCGCGGGCTCGCGGGCATGGGGGAAGGCACAACTCCGATGAGCAGGGTCCAGAGACGGCACGGCGGAGCGGCTTGCGGAGGCGCTCGGGACTCTGGGACGGCACGTGGGGAGGCAGCGACGCCCGACGCTCGATTTGGAGCAGGGAAGCAGAGGAACTTGCGGGCGCAGCGGTTGCCGGCGATGAGGACGACAGCACTGCGGGAAGCGGCTCCGGCGAGGTCAGGGACTGGCGGAGGCGGGCGGATCCAGGTGCTCGTCCATCTCTGCTGGAACTGCAGCTTCCCGATGCAGCAGAAGCAGGGGCCGGCGATGGGGACTTGGCGAAGGCGCGGCAGTGGGGACTTTGCGCGGGTCAACGCCGGCGCGAGGCAGATTGGCGAGAGGAGACGGGCGCGCGAGGGAGGGGGCTCAGCTGCAGAAGAGGTCCGGCGGCTCTGCTCGGAGAGGTGGCCGGCGCCGTCGGAGGCTAGCGAGGCAGGGGAGCAACGGCCTGGTGGCGAACCAGAAGCAGAGGCGGTGCCCCCATGGCATCCTGCGTAAACAGAGACAACAATACAGTTTTGAGACCAGAGGGAGAGGGAGAACCAGAGGGATAGAGAAGGAAGCAGGGCATGGCCTGGCCATGGTTGATGCGGCTCCGGGCGTGCTCAGGTGCTCCTCCCGAGCGGGAGCCCCATGGTGATGAGACGCAGGGGAGGACGAGGCAGTGTTGCGGGAGAAGGAGGGGCGTTGCGCTGCGCTGGTTGGCTCGCTGGGGAAAACAAGGGAGAGTGGGTGGATCTGAATCCCGAGAGGAATAGTGGCGGCGGCCGAGAGGGATCGATGGGACAAGGCTCCTAAATTTTAGGGTTTGATCTGATTTGGGTAGGGGTTGGTCTATAAATAGGGACAAAAGGATTATGTTTGGACCCTCCGATCAAAATCGGAAGGTTTCGGATAAATAGGTTAGGGAGCCCAATTAAGAAAACGGAGACGTTTTGTAGATGTTTGGGGATGTTCTCAGTCCAACGGTGACGACTGCTCGGGTCGGGTCCGGGACAACTTTTCGGACGCGCGCGCGAGTAGGGCCGCGGGCTGACGAGAGAGGTTAGGTTGGGCCTGGCAGTATGTAGTGGACTGTGCAGAAGGCCTCAAACTGAGAGAAGAGAAAAGAGAGAGGCCCGGCGACTGTTTCCGGAGACCGAAAATGTCCGACGTGTGACCGGCTATAATGCCGCTATAGTTTAACGGTTGGGCTATCAAACGAACTCCGAATGTGATGAAACTTGACAGGCGGTCTATCTACACTATAATAAGACCGCACGCCAACTTTCAACCCATTCCGAGAACATTTTCTGGCCACTTATAAAATAATATTGCGGACGTGCCGCGGGCGCGTGCAAGTGTGTCTGGGCTCAGAACGGACAACGGAAAGAACTGGGAGAACCCGGGCGAATGCAAGTTTTGAAAACATGATGATGCAATGCACATGATGACATGACAAGATACAACACACAAGCAAATGACATGGCAACAACGGCGAATAATTGGAAGACACCTGGCGCAGCAGTCTCGGGGCGTCACAACACTCCACCACTACGAGAGGATCTCGCCCCGAGATCTAGAATGGCACCGGAGGAAAAATCGGAAGAGAAAGAGAAGAGGCAAAACTAAGTTGCTTCTTTGACAAATGAGTGAAACCAAAGAACCTTGCAAGGTTGAGCAAATTGAAAGAAAGAAAGCAACGGAGGTGAACGAAGTTGAAAGCACCCCGTTAGGAAAAAGGAATAAGGAAGAAGAAATTCGGACAGCACTCCGATTGAAAAGAAAAGGAATTGAATAAGAACTTGATAAGATGAGCAGATACTTGATGAAATCACAACACACTGCCTCCGGAACTATTGAATGAATGGAACAAGGGGTAAGAAAGATCTCAGACCGCACTCCGGTTGAAAAGAGATGCAAGGCTTGATAAGGCGAAAAGAACTTGAGCAAAAGGGCACAACACTCCAGTTAAATGGATAAGCACGAAAAGAAGATGATCTTTGACAAAACGAGATGATGGGTTGAAAAGAGCAACATGACAATGCCCCCGGAACAAAAGAATAGAAGATAGATACTTGAGATAGGAGAATGGAGAAGAAAAAGCCAACTTCTGCTACAAAAGAGCTTGAAAAGGTATCCTTAGGAGAAGGGTCGAACAGAGTTGTTGGAAAACCAACAACGAAAAGAATAACCTTGATATGGTCTTATGGAATACATCTCAAATTATGAGGTGACAACCTACCACTCACGGGAAGAAGAATTGGATTGATATGAACAAGGAGACAAGAAAGCTTATTCGCCGGAAGGATAAAAGAAGAACTTGGGTCATTTATAAGCACCATAATTAGCAACAATCCTTAGGGAAAGCTTTAGGTGAAAATATGACACAAGACAACTCCAACGAAGAGATTAATGGATTTAAACTACCTCATTCTTGATAACTTGTGAATCATGAAACACGAAGGGAAATTATCAAGAATAACATAATACCACCTCCAATGATATGGAAGAAAGGAATTGCACTCCGGATTGCAAGAAGAAGAATGCTTGAGCTCCCTAGAAATGAATCTCGATGAAAACTTCGAGAAGGAATTAAATCCTTGATGAACCTTCATGTAGAACATCCATGAAGAACTCCGGTAACAAAAGTATAACGAGAAGAAAGGGAAGTTGAAAACACAAGGTGAAACCTTGCAATGATTTAGATGAAGCTCTGCGACGAGATAAAGTGGAAACTTGGAACTACAGAAAAGAAAGATGAATAAAAGAAATCAAGAATTTTGATGAACCTCCGGAATAAGGAATTAATCACTTGGTTGAAACAAGAATAAGTATTACATTATGCTTATCCTTCATCAATTAAATTGATGACAATCAACGGATTTGGCATACTACTTATTCTCGTGGAAAGGATTAAAGAGAGGTATAACTTAAGCTTGAGAAGGTCTTCAACGAACCACCGGTAGGATTGAAACAACGAATAAATTGATAAAGAAGACAAATCTTGAACGAACCACCGTAAGAATTGAAAATGAAAGTAGCAAAGGCACAAATCACCGTGTAGAATTGGAAAAGCGAATGAAGATGCTTGAGAGAATTTAGATACCAGGGGACGAATAGATCACGAACTTAATAGAGAATATTTGAATGATCCACCGGTAAGATTTGGATAACGAGAGCTGAAAGCTGGAAATGAATAATATTTGAAAAGATGGCCTTCAGAGGAAATAAATGGAAACAACTCATGAAATGCTCCGGGTGGGTGAAAAGAATTCCCACAGTCGAAAATAATTATGAGAGGATGGCAACAAGCTAGAATCACAAATCTTGAAGAGAATGGAGCAAAATTTAAGAGAAACTCTTCTTCGGTCTTCAAAATCTGAGAATGACGACGAGAAACACCACCAAGAATTGTTAGACACTCCGGAAGAATCAAAACAAAGAGGTTGAGCCAATGATGAAAAGAATTCGACAGATCTTGGAGAAAAACATAAGACCGACGATGAATCATAATTACATCAAACTTTGAGATGAATTTAAGGATAGCTCCGAACAAATAAGAAGAGTCAGGTAAGATCCTGGGAAAAGACCTGTGGGTTAGGGCCCACTCAAAAGAAACACCGTTGAATGATTTAAAAGATAGATTGCGCCGGTTGAATTAAATGGCTTGAATGAGATAACAACCTCGAAAGAGCTTGAACGAAAGTAGAGTGTAAGCATGAATCTTCGAGATATCTTCAGCACTCCGGAATAATTGAATAGCGAGAAATGGATGATTAAGAGGTGCACAGTATGAGAAGGCATTTGGAACAAGGAAAGGGATATGATTAACAAAGCTTGAATAGGATCCACCAGAGAAGAAAAGAACGAAGAATACAACACTTGAAGCTCCGTTAAAAAAACTTCCTGAGAATCACCGGATAAGAACATTGAAAGAGAGGAGTAAAGAGGATTCACATCCATAAGATGGATACTTGATAAAGAAATTCGAGTCCAAAAAAAAAAAAGGGGGGGGGGGGGGGGGAAAAAACAAAGGAAACTTGGGATGGATGAAAACAAACACCGTTTGGAAGAACTGAGATTGGATCTTACAGATAGGAAAAATGATAGGATCATCCTGAAGAGAATCGCACCGGTTGAAAAGGATTGACATGACAATCTCGATTATCATGAAGGATTAGTATTCACATAGGAATATGAGAACATCACTTAGGAAAAGGCATGGAATCAACACTTGACATTGAAGCAACTCGAATTTCACAACTCAAAACAAAACAAAGGATTAGCTTGCGGAATAAGCCAGAACAAACATATGATAGAGATTTCATCTGAAGTTTTCGTGGTGGGGCCTACACGGGCTCGATCGTACAGTACCATCATGTACAAGCCAGTGCACATGACATACGAAGCGTCCCCGAGTCGGCATAGCCAAGGACTCTTTAAGACACAACGAGACCACTGTAAAACCATCCGTGGATAGGTGGACCACTAGACGTCGAACCCCAATTTCATATCACACATCTGTCGGAAAGATATCCTAAGAGCTACTTGAATTCCCACTTATAAACTCCCGAAATTTTCCGGTTATGCAATTGTAGGAGATATGCCCTAGAGGTAGTAATATCAGTTATTTTGTATCTCCTGGTTTGTAATGAAGGTTTATGTTCCATGCTATAACTGCAATGATTCTCGAGTCTGCAAATAAAACGAGGCTTGGAGGGAAACTCATGTGCACGTGTGGGATAATAAACGGTAAAATGTATTCCTAGTCAAGCCTCTATGACTGGCTCAAGTATTGCATGATGATCCTGTTTTCCTGATCATGGGCATGACTATGCCGGCAATTTTGAGGGCACAATTATTAGTAGAACACTTGTGTTGAATCGACCCAATTTGATGTTATGCTATGAGATACATTCGTCACAAGTTAATGGTTAATAACACAGAGAAGTCAATGTTTGCATAATTCCTTAGACCATGAGAGTATCGAGTTCCTTCATACTTGCTTCGTGAACTTTGGGGTATTTTAAACGTCATCCGTAACTGGGTGGCTATTACGGCGGCTTACGGGTTCACGGAAAAGTATGGCAAGTAACGAGATAGCTCAAGATTGGGATTTGCTCCTCCGACGATGGAGAGATATACTCGGGCCCTCTCGGTGTAACGGTATCCATCATCGTCTGGCCAGTCACATTGTGATTTGATCACTGGGATGCCGGAACACGGAAACGAGAAAAGAGAACAAAACCGGTAACGAGATAACTTGCATGGTGGACAAATTGTTGATCCACAGGAATGCAATAAATCTCACCTCGAGTGTTTGTGACATATCGTGAAGCAACAGGAATAGCACAAGGCAACTAGAGGTTCACTCGAATATTCATTCGTGTGGGTATAGGGGTCAATACGGGTGTCCACGGCTCCGATGTTGATCATTGATCGGAAGAGGTTCCAGGTCATGTCTATACTTCACCGAACCTATAGGGTCACACGCTTAAGGGTCATCTATATGCTGAATACTAGACAGGGAGTCTGAGAGAAAATCACCGAAAAAGTTTCGGACACCGGAAAAGTTTCGGACAGCGGAATCGTACCGCAGAGAGAGGTCATCGGATGAGTTTCAATGATACCGAAAAGTTGTTTCGGGATATACCAATAAGTCAAATTGGTTTCGGCAATTGCCTGGTAATTCTTGGAGGGTGCCAGAATCATTCTGGTAGCTTTTTGGAATTTTCTGAGATAAAAACCGGAAATGTTCCGGAGCTGCCGGAGCCACTTCAGATGCGTTTCGCAGATGAAAATCACTAAAACCGGAATTGTTTCGGAACGCGTTGAAAATTATTATGGTGGGTACTAGAAATGTTCTAAGCCCACATAAATATTTTCAGTTCGAACGGACACTGAAAAATGTCTTCGTGAATAGTGAAAGTGCTTTTTGGGATATTTTATGGTGAGTCACCTTTTGGGATATTTCCAAAAGGCTTCTAGAAGGGCTTGGGGGCCAAGCATGCTCCTCATGGGGGCCCCCAAGGGGGTTGGCCGGCCACATGTGTGGGGTGAAGGAAATATGCCCTAGAGGCAATAATAAAGTTATTATTTATTTCCTTATATCATGATAAAAGTTTATTATTCATGCTAGAATTGTATTAACCGAAACATAATACATGTGTGAATACATAGACAAACAGAGTGTCACTAGTATGCCTCTACTTGACTAGCTCGTTAATCAAAGATGGTTATGTTTCCTAACCATGGACAAAGAGTTGTCATTTGATTAACGGGATCACATCATTAGGTGAATGATCTGATTGACATGACCCATTCCATTAGCTTAGCACCCGATCGTTTAGTATGTTGCTATTGCTTTCTTCATGACTTATACATGTTCCTATGACTATGAGATTATGCAACTCCCGTTTGCCGGAGGAACACTTTGTGTGCTACCAAACGTCACAACGTAACTGGGTGATTATAAAGGAGCTCTACAGGTGTCTCCAAAGGTACATGTGTTGGAAATATGCCCTAGAGGCAATAATAAATTGATTATTATTATATTTCCTTGTTCATGATAATCGTTTATTATCCATGCTAGAATTGTATTGATAGGAAACTCAGATACATGTGTGGATACATAGACAACACCATGTCCCTAGTAAGCCTCTAGTTGACTAGCTCGTTAATCAATAGATGGTTACGGTTTCCTAACCATGGACGTTGGATGTCATTGATAACGGGATCACATCATTAGGAGAATGATGTGATGGACAAAGACCCAATCCTAAGCCTAGCACAAGATCATGTAGTTCGTATGCTAAAGCTTTTCTAATGTCAAGTATCATTTCCTTAGACCATGAGATTGTGCAACTCCCGGATACTGTAGGAGTGCTTTGGGTGTGCCAAACGTCACAACGTAACTAGGTGGCTATAAAGGTACACTACAGGTATCTCCGAAAGTGTCTGTTGGGTTGGCACGAATCGAGACTGGGATTTGTCACTCCGTGTAAACGGAGAGGTATCTCTGGGCCCACTCGGTAGGACATCATCATAATGTGCATAATGTGATCAAGGAGTTTATCACGGGATGATGTGTTACGGAACGAGTAAAGAGACTTGCCGGTAACGAGATTGAACAAGGTATCGGGATACCGACGATCGAATCTCGGGCAAGTGTCGTACCGATAGACAAAGGGAATTGTATACGGGATTGATTAAGTCCTTGACATCGTGGTTCATCCGATGAGATCATCGTGGAACATGTGGGAGCCAACATGGGTATCTAGATCCCGCTGTTGGTTATTGACCGGAGAGTCATCTCGGTCATGTCTGCATGTCTCCCGAACCCGTAGGGTCTACACACTTAAGGTTCGGTGATGCTAGGGTTATAGAGATATTAGTATGCGGTAACCCGAAAGTTGTTCGGAGTCCCGGATGAGATCCCGGACGTCACGAGGAGTTCCGGAATGGTCCGGAGCTAAAGATTTATATATGGGAAGTCTTGTTTTGGTCGCCGGAAAAGTTTCGCGCATTATCGGTATTGTACCGGGAGTGCCGAAAGGGGTCCGGGGGTCCACCAAGGAGGTCCACCTGCCCCGGGGGGCCACATGGGCTGTAGGGGTGTGCGCCTTGGCCTATATGGGCCAAGGGCACCAGTCCCAAGAGGCCCATGCGCCAAGAGATAAGGGAAAGAAAGAGTCCTAAAGGGGGAAGGCACCTCCTAGGTGCCTTGGGGAGGATGGACTCCTCCCTGGCCGCACCCTTCCTTGGAGGAAGGGCCAAGGCTGCGCCCCCCCTCCCTTGGCCCTATATATAGTGGGGGGAAGGGAGGGCAGCCGCAGCGAAGCCCTGGCGCCTCCCTCTCCCTCCCATGACACATCTCCCTCCTCCCGCAGCGCTTGGTGAAGCCCTGTTGGAATCCCGCTACTTCCACCACCACGCCGTCGTGCTGCTGGATCTCCATCAACCTCTCCTCCCCCCTTGCTGGATCAAGAAGGAGGAGACGTCGCTGCTCCGTACGTGTGTTGAACGCGGAGGTGCCGTCCGTTCGGCGCTAGGATCATCGGTTATTTGGATCACGACGAGTACGACTCCATCAACCCCGTTCTCTTGAACGCTTCCGCGCGCGATCTACAAGGGTATGTAGATCCACTCCTCCCTCGTTGCTATATGACTCCATAGATAGATCTTGGTGACACGTAGGAAAATTTTGAATTTATGCTACGTTCCCCAACAGTGGCATCATGAGCTAGGTCTATGCGTAGTTTCTATGCACGAGTAGAACACAAAGTAGTTGTGGGCATTGATTTTGTTTAATATGCTTACCGTTACTAGTCCAATCTTGATTTGGTGGCATTGTGGGATGAAGCGGCCCGGACCGACCTTACACGTACTCTTACGTGAGACTGGTTCCACCGACTGACATGCACTAGTTGCATAAGGTGGCTAGCGGGTGTCTGTCTCTCCCACTTTAGTCAGATCGGATTCGATGAAAAGGGTCCTTATGAAGGGTAAATAGCAATTGGTATATCACATTGTGGTTTTTGCGTAGGTAAGAAACGTTCTTGCTAGAAACCCATAGCAGCCACGTAAAACATGCAAACAACAATTAGAGGACGTCTAACTTATTTTTGCAGGGTATGCTATGTGATGTGATATGGCCAAAAGGATGTGATGAATGATATATGTGATGTATGAGATTGATCATGTTCTTGTAATAGGAATCACGACTTGCATGTCGATGAGTATGACAACCGGCAGGAGCCATAGGAGTTGTCTTAATTTATTTATGACCTGCGTGTCAACATAAACGTCATGTAATTACTTTACTTTATTGCTAACCGTTAGCTGTAGTAGTAGAAGTAATAGTTGACGAGACAACTTCATGAAGACACGATGATAGAGATCATGATGATGGAGATCATGGTGTCATGCCGGTGACGATGATGATCATGGAGCCTCGAAGATGGAGATCAAGAGGAGCAAAGTGATGATGGCCATATCATGTCACTATTTGATTGCATGTGATGTTTATCATGTTTATGCATCTTGTTTACTTAGAACGACGGTAGTAAATAAGATGATCCCTCATAATAATTTCAAGAAAGTGTTCCCCCTAACTGTGCACTGTTGCGATAGTTCGTTGTTTCGAAGCACCACGTGATGATCGGGTGTTAGATTCTAACGTTCACATACAACGGGTGTAAGACAGAATTACACACGCGAAACACTTAGGTTGACTTGACGAGCCTAGCATGTACAGACATGGCCTCAGAACACAAGAGACCGAAAGGTCGAGCATGAGTCGTATGGTAGATACGATCAACATGAAGATGTTCACCGATGATGACTAGTCCGTCTCACGTGATGATTGGACACGGCCTAGTTGACTCGGATCATGTAATCACTTAGATGACTAGAGGGATGTCTATCTGAGTGGGAGTTCATAAGATGAACTTAATTATCCTGAACATAGTCAAAAGGTCTTCGCAAATTATGTCGTAGCTCGCGCTTCAGTTCTACTGTTTAGATATGTTCCTAGAGAAAATTTAGTTGAAAGTTGATAGTAGTAATTATGCGGACTAGGTCTGTAAACTGAGGTTTGTCCTCATTGCTTCATAGAAGGCTTATGTCCTTAATGCACCGCTCAGTGTGCCGAACCTCGAACGTTGTCTATGGATGTTGCGAACATCTGACATACACATTTTGATAACTACGTGATAGTTCAGTTAAATGGCTTAGAGTTGAGGCACCGAAGACGTTTTGAAACGTCGTGAAACATATGAGATGTTTCGAGGGCTGAAATTGGGATTTCAGGCTCGTGCCCACGTCAAGAGGTATAAGACCTCCGACGATTTTCTTAGCCTGCAAACTAAGGGAGAAAAGCTCAATTGTTGAACTTGTGCTCAGATTGTCTGAGTACAACAATCGCTTGAATCGAGTGGGAGTTGATCTTCCAGATGAAATAGTGATGGTTCTCCGAAGTCATTACCACCAAGCTGCTTGAGCTTCGTGATGAACTATAATATATCAGGGACATATATGATGATCCTTGAGATATTCGCGATGTTTGACACCACAAAAGTAGAGATCAAGAAGGAGCATCAATTGTTGATGGTTGGTTTCAAGAAGGGCAAGGGCAAAAAGGGATGCTTCATGAAACGGCAAATCAGCTGCTGCTCTAGTGAAGAAACCCAAGGTTGAACCCAAACCCGAGACTAAGTGCTTCTGTAATAAAGGGAACAGCCACTGGAGCAGAATTACCCTAGATACTTGGTAGATAAGAAGGCTGGCAAGGTCGATAGAAGTATATTGGATGTATTATGTTAATGTGTACTTTACTAGTACTCCTAGTAGCACCAGGGTATTAGATACCGGTTCGGTTGCTAAGTGTTAGTAACTCGAAATAAAAGCTACGGAATAAACGGAGACTAGCTAAAGGTGAGATGACGATATGTGTTGGAAGTATTTCCAAGGTTGATCAAATATCGTATGCTCCCTCTACCATCGAGATTGGTGTTTGCGTTGAGCATAGACATGATTGGATTATGTCTATCGCAATACGGTTATTCATTTAAAGAGAATAATGGTTACTCTGTTTATTTGAATAATACCTTCAATGGTCTTACACCTGAAATGAATGGTTTATTGAATCTCGATCGTAGTGATACACATGTTCATGCCAAAAGATAGTAATGATAGTACCACCTACTTGTGGCACTGCCACGTAAGTCATATCGGTATAAAACGCATGAAGAAGCTCCATGTTGATGGATCTTTGGGCTCACTTGTTTTGAAAGGTTTGAGACATGCGAACCATGTCTATTAGTGTAGATGCATGAAGAAACTCCATGCAAATGGACCGTTTGGACTCACTTGATTTTGAATCACTTGAGACATGCAAATCATACCACATGGGCAAGATGACTGAAAGCCTCGTTTTCAATAAAATGGAACTAGAAAGCAACTTGTTGGAAGTAATACATTTTGATGTGTGCAATCCAATGAGTGCTGAGGCATGTAGTGGATATTGTTATTTTCTTACTTCACAGATGATTTGAGTAGATGTTGACTATATTTACTTGATGAATCACGAGTCTGAATTATTGAAAGGTTCAAGTAATTTCAGGGTGAAGTTGAAAGATCGTCGTGACAAGAGGATAAAATATCTATGATATGATCATAGAGATGAATATCTGAATTACGAGTTTGGCACAGAATTAAGACATTGTGGAAATTGTTTCACAACTAATACAGCCTGGAACACCGTAGTGTGATGGTGTGTCCGAACATCATAACTGCACCCTATTGGATATGATGCATACCATGATGTCTCTTATCGAATTACCACGATAGTTTATGGGTTAGGCATTAGAGACAACCACATTCACTTTAAATAGGGCACCATGTAATTCCGATGAGATGACACCATATGAACTATGGTTTAGAGAAACCTAAGCTGTCATTTCTTAAAAGTTTGGGGCTGCGACGCTTATGTGAAAAAGTTTCAGGCTGATAAGCTCGAACCCAAAGCGGATAAATGCATCTTCATAGGACACCCAAAACAGTTGGGTATACCTCCTGTCTCAGATTCGAAAGCAATAAGGTATTGTTTCTAGAATCGGGTCCTTTCTCGAGGAAAAGTTTCTCTCGAAAGAATTGAGTGGGAGGATGGTGGAGACTTGATGAGGTTATTGAACCGTCTCTTCAACTAGTGTGTGGCAGAGCACAGGGAGTTGTTCCTGTGGCACCTACACCAATTGAAGTGGAAGCTTATGATAGTGATCATGAAACTTCAGATCAAGTCACTACCAAACCTCGTGGGATGACAAGGATGCATACTACTTCAGAGTGGTACGTAATCCTGTCTTGGAAGTCATGTTGCTAGACAACAATGAACCTACGAGCTGTGGAGAAGCGATGGTGGGCCCGGATTCTGATAAATGGCTCGAGGCCATAAAATCCGAGAGAGGATCCATGTATGAAAACAAAGTGTAGACTTTGGCAGAACGGCTCGATGGTCGTAATGCTATTGAGTACAGATGGATTTTAAAAGGAAGACGGACAATGATGGTAGGTATCACCATTAAGAAAGCTCGACTTGTCGTTAAGATGTTTTCCGACAAGTTCAAGGAGTTGACTGCGATGAGACTTTCTCACTCGTAGCGATGCTAAGAGTCTGTTGGAATTATATTAGCAATTACTGCATTATTTGTGAAATCTTGCAGATAGGATGCCAAAAACCATTGTTTCCTTGATGATTTTTGAGGAAAGGTTGTATGTGATACAACCGGAAGGTTTTGTTAATCCTGAAAGATGCTAATAAGTATGCAAAGCTCCAGCAATCCTTCTAAGGACTGGAGTAAGCATCTCGGAGTTGGAATGTATGCTTTGATAAGATGATCAAAGTTTTGGGTGTATACAAAGTTTATGAGAAACTTGTATTTCCAAAGAAGTGAGTGGGAGCACTATAGAATTTCTGATAAATATATGTTGACATATTGTTGATCAGAAATGACGTGGAATTTCTGGAAAGCATATAGGGTTATTTGGAAAGTATTTTTCAATGGAAAGCCTGGATTAAGCTACTTGAACATTGAGCATCAAGATCTATAAGGATAGATCAAAATTCTTAATGGTACTTTCAAATGAGCACATACCTTGACATGATCTTGAAGGTGTTCAAGATGGACCAGTCAAAGAAGGAGTTCTTTCCTGAGTTGTAAGGTATGAAGTTAAGACTTAAAGCTCGACCACGGCAGAAGAAAGAGGAAGGACGAAGGTCGTCCCCTATGCTTTTGTCATAGGCTCTATACGGTATGCCATGCTATGTACCGCACCTGAAATGTGCCTTGCCATGAGTCAGTCAAGGGGTACAAGAGTGATCCAAGAATGGATCACAAGATAGCGGTCAAAGTTATCCTTAGTAACTAGTGGACTAAGGAATTTTCTCGATTATGGAGGTGGTAAAAGAGTTCATCGTAAAGGGTTACGCTGATGCAAACTTTGACACTAATCCAGATTATTCTGAGTAGTAAACTGGATTCGTATAGTAGAACAGTTATTTGGAATAGCTCCAAATGTAGCGTAGTAGTTGCATCTACAAGATGACATAGAAATTTGCGAAGTACATACGGATCTGAAAGATTCAGACCAGTTGACTATAACATCTCTCACAAGCATAACATGATCAAACCCATAACTCATTGAGTGTTAATCACATGGTAATGTGAACTAGATTATTGACTCTAGTAAACTCTTTGGGTGTTAGTCACATGGGGATGTGACCTTGAGTGTTAGTCACATAGCGATGTGAACTGGATTATTGACTCTAGTGCAAGTGGGAGACTGTTGGAAATATGCCCTAGAGGCAATAATAAATTGATTATTATTATATTTCCTTGTTCATGATAATCGTTTATTATCCATGATAGAATTGTATTGATAGGAAACTCAGATACATGTGTGGATACATAGACAACACCATGTCCCTAGTAAGCCTCTAGTTGACTAGCTTGTTAATCAATAGATGGTTACGGTTTCCTAACCATGGACATTGGATGTCATTGATAACGGGATCACATCATTAGGAGAATGATGTGATGGACAAAGACCCAATCCTAAGCCTAGCACAAGATCATGTAGTTCGTATGCTAAAGCTTTTCTAATGTCAAGTATCATTTCCTTAGACCATGAGATTGTGCAACTCCCGGATACCGTAGGAGTGCTTTGGGTGTGCCAAATGTCACAACGTAACTGGGTGGATACAAAGGTACACTATAGGTATCTCTGAAAGTGTCTGTTGGGTTGGCACGAATCGAGACTGGGATTTGTCACTCCGTGTAAACGGAGAGGTATCTCTGGGCCCACTCGGTAGGACATCATCATAATGTGCACAATGTGATCAAGGAGTTTACCACGGGATGATGTGTTACGGAACGAGTAAAGAGACTTGCTGGTAACAAGATTGAACAAGGTATCGGGATACCGACGATCGAATCTCGGGCAAGTGTCGTACCGATAGACAAAGGGAATTGTATACGGGATTGATTAAGTCCTTGACATCGTGGTTCATCCGATGAGATCATCGTGGAACATGTGGGAGCCAACATGGGTATCCAGATCCCGCTGTTGGTTATTGACCGGAGAGTCATCTCGGTCATGTCTGCATGTCTCCCGAACCCATAGGGTCTACACACTTAAGGTTCGGTGACGCTAGGGTTATAGAGATATTAGTATGCGGTAACAAAAAGTTGTTCGGAGTCCCGGATGAGATCCCGGAAGTCACGAGGAGTTCCGGAATGGTCCGGAGGTAAAGATTTATATATGGGAAGTCTTGGTTTGGTCGCCAGAAAAGTTTCGCGCATTATCGGTATTGTACCGGGAGTGCCGAAAGGGGTCCGGGGGTCCACCAAGGAGGTCCACCTGCCCCGGGGGGCCACATGGGCTGTAGGGGTGTGCGCCTTGGCCTATATGGGCCAAGGGAACCAGCCCCAAGAGGCCCATGCGCCAAGAGATAAGGGAAAGAAAGAGTCCTAAAGGGGGAAGGCACCTCCTAGGTGCCTTGGGGAGGATGGACTCCTCCCTGGCCGCACCCTTCCTTGGAGGAAGGGCCAAGGCTGCTCCCCCCCTCCCTTGGCCCTATATATAGTGGGGGGAAGGGAGGGCAGCCGCACCGAAGCCCTGGCGCCTCCCTCTCCCTCCCATGACACATCTCCCTCCTCCCGCAGCGCTTGGCGAAGCCCTGTTGGAATCCCGCTACTTCCACCACCACGCCGTCGTGCTGCTGGATCTCCATCAACCTCTCCTCCCCCCTTGCTGGATCAAGAAGGAGGAGACGCCTCTGCTCCGTACGTGTGTTGAACACGGAGGTGCCGTCCGTTCGGCGCTAGGATCATCGCTGATTTGGATCACGACGAGTACGACTCCATCAACCCCGTTCTCTTGAACGCTTCCGCGCGCGATCTACAAGGGTATGTAGATCCACTCCTCCCTCGTTGCTAGATGACTCCATAGATAGATCTTGGTGACACGTAGGAAAATTTTGAATTTATGCTACGTTTCCCAACAACATGTTGGGTTGGCGTATTTCGAGATTAGGATTTGTCACTCCGATTGTTGGAGAGGTATCTCTGGGCCCTCTCGGTAATGCACATCGCTTAAGCCTTGCAAGCTTTCCAACTAATGAGTTAGTTGCGGGATGATGTATTACGGAACGAGGAAAGAGACTTGCCGGTAACGAGATTGAACTAGGTATGGGATACCGACGATCGAATCTCGGGCAAGTAACATACCGATGACAAAGGGAACACCGTATGTTATTATGCGGTCTGGCCGATAAAAGATCTTCGTATAATATGTAGGAGCCAATATGAGCATCCAGGTTCCGCTATTGGTTATTGATCGGAGACGTGTCTCGGTCATGTCTACATTGTTCTCGAACCCATAGGGTCCGCACGCTTAAGGTTACGATGACAGTTATATTATGAGTTTATGCATTTTGATGTACCGAAGGTTGTTCGGAGTCCCGAATGTGATCACGGACATGACGAGGAGTCTCGAAATGGTCGAGACATAAAGATTGATATATTGGAAGCCTATATTTGGATATCGGAAGTGTTCCGGGTGAAATCGGGATTTTACTGGAGTACCGGGAGGGTACCGGAAACCCCCCGGGAAGTATATGGGCCTTAGTGGGCCTTAGTGGAAGAGAGGAGAGGTGGCAAGAGATGGGCCGCGCGCCCCTCCCCCCTTGGTCCGAATAGGACAAGGAGAGGGGGCCGGCCCCCCTTCCTCCTCTTTTCCCCCCTCCGCGAATCCTATTCCAACTAGGAAAGGGGGGGAGTCCTACTCCCGGAAGGAGTAGGACTCCTCCTGGCGCGCCACCTCTTGGCCGGCCAGCCCCCCCTTGAGCCTTTATATACGGAGGCACGGGGCACCCCTAGAGACACAAGTTGATCCACGTGATCATATTCTTAGCCGTGTGCGGTGCCCCTTCCACCATAGTCCTCGATAATAATCGTAGCAGTGCTTAGGCGAAGCCCTGCGACGGTAGTACATCAAGATCGTCACCACGCCGTCGTGCTAATGGAACTCTTCCCCGACACTTTGCTGGATCGGAGTCCGGGGATCGTCATCGAGCTGAACGTGTGCTAGAACTCGGAGGTGCCGTAGTTTCGGTGCTTGATCGGTCGAGCTGTGGAGACGTACGACTACATCAACCAAGTTAACGCTTCCGTTGTCGATCTACAAGGGTACGTAGATCACACTCTCCCCCTCTCGTAGCTATGCATCACCATGATCTTGCGTGTGCGTAGGAATTTTTTTGAAATTACTACGTTCCCCAACAGTGGCATCCGAGACTAGGTTTTATATGTTGATGTTATATGCACGAGTAGAACACAAGTGAGTTGTGGGCGATATAAGTCATACTGCTTACCAGCATGTCATACTTTGGTTCGGCGGTATTGTTGGACGAAGCAGCCCGGACCGACATTACACGTACGCTTACGCGAGACCGGTTCTCCCGACGTGCTTTTCACATAGGTGGCTTGCGGGTGACAGTTTCTCCAACTTTAGTTGAACCGAGTGTGGCTACGCCCAGTCCTTGCGAAGGTTAAAACAGCACCAACTTGACAAACTATCGTTGTGGTTTTGATGCGTAGGTAAGATTGGTTCTTGCTTAAGCCCGTAGCAGCCACGTAAAACTTGCAACAACAAAGTAGAGGATGTCTAACTTGTTTTTGCAGGGCATGTTGTGATGTGATATGGTCAAGACATGATGCTAAATTTTATTGTATGAGATGATCATGTTTTGTAACCGAGTTATCGGCAACTGGCAGGAGCCATATGGTTGTCGCTTTATTGTATGCAATGCAATCGTGCTGTAATGCTTTACTTTATCACTAAGCGGTAGCGATAGTCGTGGAAGCATAAGATTGGCGAGACGACAACGATGCTACGATGGAGATCAAGGTGTCGCGCCGGTGACGATGGTGATCACGACGGTGCTTCGAAGATGGAGATCACAAGCACAAGATGATGATGGCCATATCATATCACTTATATTGATTGCGTGTGATGTTTATCTTTTATGCATCTTATCTTGCTTTGATTGACGCTAGCATTATAAGATGATCTCTCGCTAATTATCAAGAAGTGTTCTCCCTAAGTATGCACTGTTGCGAAAGTTCTTCGTGCTGAGACACCACGTGATGATCGGGTGTGATAGGCTCTACGTTCAAATACAACGGGTGCAAAACAGTTGCACACGCGGAATACTCAGGTTATACTTGACGAGCCAAGCATATACAGATATGGCCTCGGAACACGGAGACCGAAAGGTCGAGCGTGAATCATATAGTAGATATGATCAACATAGCGATGTTCACCAATGAGACTACTCCATCTCACGTGATGATCGGACATGGTTTAGTTGATTTGGATCACGTAAACACTTAGAGGATTAGAGGGATGTCTATCTAAGTGGGAGTTCTTAAGTAATATGATTAAATTGAACTTAAATTTATCATGAACTTAGTCCTGGTAGTATTTTGCAAATCATGTTATAGATCAATAGCTCGCATTGTTGCTTCCCTGTGTTTATTTTGATATGTTCCTAGAGAAAATTGTGTTGAAAGATGTTAGTAGCAATGATGCGGATTGGATCCGTGATCTGAGGTTTATCCTCATTGATGCACAGAACAATTATGTCCTTGATGCACCGTTAGGTGACAAACCTATTGCAGGAGCAGATGCAGACGTTATGAACGTTTGGCTAGCTCAATATGATGACTACTTGATAGTTTAGTGCACCATACTTAAATGGCTTAGAATCGGGACTTCAAAGACGTTTTGAACGTCATGGACCATATGAGATGTTCCAGGAGTTGAAGTTAATATTTCAAGCAAATACCCGAGTTGAGAGATATGAAGTCTCCAACAAGTTCTATAGCTAAAAGATGGAGGAGAATCGCTCAACTAGTGAGCATGTGCCCAGATTGTCTGGGTACTACAATCGCTTGAATCAAGTGGGAGTTAATCTTCCAGATAAGATAGTGATTGACAGAATTCTCTAGTCACCATCACCAAGTTAGTAGAGCTTTGTGATGAACTATAATATGCAAGGGATAACGGAAACAACTCCCAAGCTCTTCGTGATGCTGAAATCAACGAAGGTAGAAATCAAGAAAAACATCAAGTGTTGATGGTTGACAAGACCACTAGTTTCAAGAAAAGGGCAAAGGGAAGAAGGGGAACTTCAAGAAGAACGGCAAGCAAGTTGCTGCTCAAGTAAAGAAGCCCAAGTCTGATCCTAAGCCTAAGACTAAGTGCTTCTACTGCAAAGGGACTGGTCACTGGAAGAAGAACTACCCCAAGTGATTGGCGGATAAGAAGGATGGAAAAGTGAACATAAGTATATTTGATATACATGTTATTCATGTGTACTTTACTAGTGTTTATAGCAACCCCTCAGTAATAGATACTAGTTCAGTTGCTAAGATTAGTAACTCGAAACGGGAGTTGCAGAATAAACATAGACTACTTAAGGGTGAAGTGACGATGTGTGTTGGAAGTGGTTCCAAGATTGATATGATCATCATCGCACACTCCCTATACTTTCGGGATTAGTGTTGAACCTGAATAAGTGTTATTTGGTGTTTGCGTTGAGCATGAATATGATTTGATCATGTTTATTGTAATACGGTTATTCATTTAAGTAAGAGAATAAATTGTTGTTCTGTTTACATGAATAAAACCTTATATGGTTACACACCCAATGAAAATAGTTCGTTGGATCTCGATCGTAGTAATACACATAATCATAATATTGAAACCAAAAGATGCAAAGTTAATAATGATAGTGCAACTTATTTGTGGCACTGCTGTTTAGGTCATATTGGTGTAAAGCGCATGAAGAAACTCCATGCTGATGGGCTTTTGGAATCACTTGATTATGAATCAGTTGATGCTTGCGAACCATGCCTCATGGGCAAGATGACTAAGACTCCGTTCTTTGGAACAATGGAGCGAGCAACAAATTTGTTGGAAATCATACATACTGATGTATATGGTCCGATGAATATTGAGACTCGCGACATGTATCATTATTTTCTGATCTTCACAGATGATTTGAGCAGATATGAGTATATCTACTTGATGAAACATAAGTCTGAAACATTTGAAAAGTTCAAAGAATTTCAGAGTGAAGTGGAAAATCATCGTAACAAGAAAATAAAGTTTCTACGATCTGATCGTGGAGAAGAGTATTTGAGTTATGAGTTTGGTCTTCAGTTAAAACAATGTGAAATAGTTTCACTACTCACGTCACCTGGAACACCACAGCATAATGGTGTGTCCGAACATCATAACCGTACTTTATTAGATATGGTGCGACCTATGATGTCTCTTACCGATCTACCACTATCGTTTTGGGGTTATGCATTAAAGACAGCTGCATTCACGTTTAAAAGGGCACCATCTAAGTCCGTTGAGATGACACAATCTGAACTATGGTTTGGCAAGAAACCAAAGTTGTTGTTTCTTAAAGTTTGGGATTGTGATGCTTATATGAAAAAGTTTCATCCTGATAAGCTCAAAGCCAAATCGGAGAAATATGTCTTCATAGGATACCCAAAGGAGACTATTGGGTACACCTTCTATCACAGATCCGAAGGCAAGACATTCATTGCTAAGAATGGATCCTTTCCAGAGAAGGAGTTTCTCTCGAAAGAAGTGAGTGGGAGGAAAGTAGAAAACTTGATAAGGTAATTGTACCATCTCCCTTATTGGAAAGTACATCACAGAAATCCGTTCTTGTGACTACGACACCAATTAGTGAGGAAGCTAATGATGATGATCATGTAACTTCAGATCAAGTTACTACCGAATCTCGTAGGTAAACCAGAGTGAGATCCGCACCAGAGTGGTACGGTAATCCTGTTCTGGAAGTCATGTTACTAGACCATGACGAACTTGCGAACTATGAAGAAGCGATGGTGAGCCCAGATTCCGCAAAATGGCTTGAGGCCAAGAAATCTGAGATGGGATCCATGTATGAGCACAAAGTATGGACTTTGGTTGACTTGCCCGATGATCGGCAAGCCATAGAAAATAAATGGATCTTCAAGAAGAGAACGGACGCTGATAGTAGTGTTACTATCTACAAAGCTAGAATTGTCGCAAAAGGTTTTCGACAAAGTTTAAGGTGTTGACTATGATGAGATTTTCTCACTCGTATCGATGCTTAAAAGTCTGTCCAAATCAAGTTAGCAATTACCGCATTTTATGAAATCTGGCAAATGGATAACAAAACTGCAATCCTTAATGGATTTCTTAAAGAAAGAGTTGTATATGATGCAACCAGAAGGTTTTGTCAATCCTAAAGGTGCTAACAAAATAAGCAAGCTCCAGCGATCCATCTATGGACTGGTGCAAGCATCTCGGAGTTGGAATAAATGCTTTGATAGTATGATCAAAGCATATAGATTTATACAGACTTGCGGTGAAGCCTGTATTTATAAGAAAGTGAGTGGGAGCACTACAACATTTCTGATAAGTATATGTGAATGACATATTGTTGATTGGAAATAATGTAGAATTATTCTGCAAAGCATAAAGGAGTGTTTGAAAGGAGTTTTTCAAAGAAAGACCTCGGTGAAGCTGCTTACATATTGAGCATCAAGATCTATAGAGATAGATCAAGACGCTTGATA
Source organism: Triticum urartu (assembly GCF_003073215.2). NCBI lineage: Eukaryota > Viridiplantae > Streptophyta > Magnoliopsida > Poales > Poaceae > Triticum > Triticum urartu. The sequence continues at coordinate 121,918,099 of NC_053024.1, forward strand.
AGTTTTGTTTTCAATGAGTACATACCTTGACAAGATTTTGAAGTAGTTCAAAATGGAACAGTCATAGAAAGGGTTCTTACCTGTGTTACAAGGTATGAAATTGAGTAAGACTCAAAGCCCGACCACGGCAGAAGATAGAAAGAAAATGAAAGTCATTCCCTATGCCTCAGCCATAGGTTCTATAAAGTATGCCATGCTGTGTACCAGATCTATTGTATACCCTACACTGATTTTGGCAAGGGAGTACAATAGTGATCTAGGAGTAGATCACTGGACAGCGGTCAAAATTATCCTTAGTGGAATAAGGATATGTTTCTCGATTATGGAGGTGACAAAAGGTTCGTCGTAAAGAGTTACATCGATGCAAGTTTTGACACTAATCTAGATAACTTTAAGTCTCAATCTGGATACATATTGAAAGTGGGAGCAATTAGCTAGAGTAGCTCCGTGCAGAGCATTGTTGACATAGATATTTGCAAAATACATACGGATCTGAATATGGCCGACCCGTTGACTAAAATTCTCTCACAAGCAAAACATGATCACACCTTAGTACTCTTTGGATGTTAATCACATAGCGATGTGAACTAGATTACTGAATCTAGTAAACCCTTTGGGTGTTGGTCACATGGCGATGTGAACTATGGGTGTTAATCACATGATGATGTGAACTATCGATGTTAATCACATGGTGATGTGATCTAGATTATTGACTCTAGTGCAAGTGGGAGACTGAAGGAAATATGCCCTAGAGGCAATAATAAAGTTATTATTTATTTCCTTATATCATGATAAAAGTTTATTATTCATTCTAGAATTGTATTAACCGGAAACATAATACATGTGTGAATACATAGACAAACAGAGTGTCACTAGTATGCCTCTACTTGACTAGCTCGTTAATCAAAGATGGTTATGTTTCCTAACCATGGACAAAGAGTTGTCATTTGATTAACGGGATCACATCATTAGTTGAATGATCTGATTGACATGACCCATTCCATTAGCTTAGCACCCGATCGTTTAGTATGTTGCTATAGCTTTCTTCATGACATATACATGTTCCTATGACTATGAGATTATGCAACTCCCGTTTGCCGGAGGAACACTTTGTGTGCTACCAAACATCACAACGTAACTGGGTGATTATAAAGGAGCTCTATAGGTGTCTCCAAAGGTACATGTTGGGTTGGCGTATTTTGAGATTAGGATTTGTCACTCCGATTGTCGGAGAGGTATCTCTGGGCCCTCTCGGTAATGCACATCACTTAAGCCTTGCAAGCATTGCAACTAATGAGTTAGTTGCGGGATGATGTATTACGGAACGAGTAAAGAGACTTGCCGGTAACGAGATTGAACTAGGTATGGGATACCGACGATCTAATCTCGGGCAAGTAACATACCGATGACAAAGGGAACAACGTATGTTGTTATGCGGTCTGACCGATAAAAGATCTTCGTAGAATATGTAGGAGCCAATATGAGCATCCAGGTTCCGCTATTGGTTATTGACCGGAGACGTGTCTCGGTCATGTCTACATTGTTCTCGAACCCGTAGGGTCCGCACGCTTAAGGTTACGATGACAGTTATATTATGAGTTTATGCATTTTGATGTACCGAAGGTTGTTCGGAGTCCCGGATGTGATCACGGACATGACGAGGAGTCTCGAAATGGTCGAGACATAAAGATTGATATATTGGAAGCCTATATTTGGACATCGGAATCGTTCCGGGTGAAATCGGCATTTTTCCGGAGTACCAGGGGGTTACCGGAACCCCCCCGGGGGTTTATTGGGCCTACATGGGCCTTGAGGGAGAAGAGAGAAGGAGGCAAGAGGTGGCCGCGTGCCCCTCCCTGCCTAGTCCGAATAGGACAAGGGAAGGGGGGCGGCGCCCCCCCTTTTCCTTCCTCTCTTCCACCTCTTTCCCCTCTCTCCTTGTCCAACTAGGGAGTCCTACTCCCGGAAGGAGTAGGACTCCTCCTGGCGCGCCACCTCTTGGCCGGCCAGCCCCCCCTTGAGCCTTTATATACGGAGGCACGGGGCACCCCTAGAGACACAAGTTGATCCACGTGATCATATTCTTAGCCGTGTGCGGTGCCCCCTTCCACCATAGTCCTCGATAATATCGTAGCAGTGCTTAGGCGAAGCCCTGCGACGGTAGTACATCAAGATCGTCACCACACCGTCATGCTGATGGAACTATTCCCCGACACTTTGCTGGATCGGAGTCCGGGGATCGTCATCGAGCTGAACGTGTGCTAGAACTCGGAGGTGCCGTAGTTTCGGTGCTTGATCGGTCGAGCCGTGGAGACGTACGACTACATCAACCAAGTTAACGCTTCCGTTGTCGATCTACAAGGGTACGTAGATCACACTCTCCCCCTCCCGTTGCTATGCATCACCATGATCTTGCGTGTGTGTAGGAATTTTTTTGAAATTACTACGTTCCCCAACATGGGGCTCCATGGAGCTCCACTTCCCTCCCCATTATGCCCTTCATGTGTGACATTTGCATGGGCATTTTGGGTTTTTGTGAGCCATCCCTACCCCTTGGCTTTCCTGTAAATAGAGGAGGAGTGGGCAACCCAAAGCTCATCCCCTTGCTCTCATACACATGCCATGCATTATCTGGCTTCTTCTCTCTCTCCCGCGAAAAGAGTTTCGTAGAGACGTAAGGCTGTCTGGGTTCCGGCAGGAACTAGTTCTGGACGGCGAAGCCCTGCCGGATAGCTGACACCGTATGTGTGCAACCCCGTAGAGAGGTCGTGGTTTCGGTCTTTTGCCCGAGGGGCTGTTCGAGTGTCCTCCCGAAGGGTTGTCCGAGTCTCCGTTCGAGTTTTGAGGGTCCTCCCGAAGGGCTGTCCGCGACATCGTCCGGGGGACTGTCCGACCGCCTCCCGAAGGGCTGTCCGGCGAGGGAGTACATCCTCGCGGTTGGGAGGTTGTAAATCCTAGCTGCGGGGATCTGCACCAACGATCTCCACCGACTCTTCTTCCGCTGCGCTTCGAGTCGGTGCGGAACAGATCAAACCTTGTATGCAGTCTCCATAGTGGTCCTGGGCGTGCTCGCTATACCGAAAATTTTCGTTTTCTGTCGCGTTCCCCTACAGTGGCATCAAGAGCCGTGCTATGCGTAGATGCAGGTTACGATCTAGAATACATGGAGATGTATGGGTATTGCATAATATAATTTTGGAACAGATGAGATCTATTGCTGAAAAATATTTATGCGGGTAAGAGATGAAATCAGTTATCCGACGTTCTTGTTGCTTCCCTAGAATTTGCGTTTGCTCAATCTCGAGACAGCATGGTAGAATTTGACAAAGTTTTAGCAATCCGTGATCCTGATTGATCATGGAAGTGCTATCAGTTCTTTGGGTTCTGCCATAGTCAAAAGAAAGATGAAATTCGCAAATGAAAGGGTATTGCAGATATGATCTGCACGGGGGTCATGCGTATGACGAAGTTTAGTATGGGGCTCGAGATTTAATTATCTCGTGTTTCATACACCCCGAGATGTTAATATAGCAACTTGAATAATCATACTTGATGATAAAACGTTGGTAGTTGCGGTTTAAGTCAAAACCTTAGAAGCCACGTAAAATAAAATTTTGCATAAACCGATTAGAGGCGTCTAACTTGGTTTTGCAGTATGTGCATATGATGTGGTATAGCAATGCTCATATTCAATTTGATTATGTATGAGATGACTATATGATGTAATTAACATGACCTGCGTGTCATGATTCGGCATGATGGCTGGAGCCATATGATTGCACTTTAATGACCTGCGTGTCAACCTTAAGTAATGCACTTACTTTATTAGCTATAGAGATAGCAATATTATCTCGTGCATCGACAAGGTGGTGGCAATCTTCGTGAAGGTGAACACCGATGCAAATGTCGAAGACGAAGAATTGAAAGACTTCTCCGTCAGAAAGGGCTATACCATATCATGCAAATTATGAATTGCCTAAGATGCTTATCCCCTATGATGCACCCTTCTTGATTGCACGGTAGTCGCTTTTATTAGGGTGATCTCTCACTTAAAGATATCAAGTAGATAGTGTTCTCCCAAGTGTAGCACCGTCATGGCACCTATCTTTTTGGGGTGCGCCGTGTCACACGGGTACGAATGATTAGAGAAGTGTGAGGCGGGTGAGTTGAGACCTCGCAGCGAGATCACTTGGTTGTCTTGACGTTCAGGCATGACCGTCATGAGCTCGGAACACACGCATCGAAAGATGAACAAGAGTCATATAGTGATGTGATTGGCAAGTTGTCCTACCGGTTAAGATTTTTGTCATCAGTGGTGTTACACCAATGGCGAACAATCAAGACATGGATCTTGAATCACTCATAATCAATTTTGAGAGATATTGATTTGAGTGGGAGTGCATTTTAGAATAAAATGTTTATTCACTAGTGCAAATTTCATTATAAACAAAGTCTAAGTAAAACTTGTGTTTTCCGTTGTAGATCAAATGGCTCGCAACACCGCGTTCAACTTAGGCTCGATGTTAGAGAAAGAGAAGTTAGCTACGACTGGAAACAACTATGCGGACTGGGTCCGTAACCTGAGGATTGTCCTCAGGAGCGCTAAGAAATTGTACGTTCTTGAAACTGCTCTTCCAACTAAACCGGCGGCAGAGGCCCCGGAAGATGAACAAAATGTCCGGGCCACTAAGGATGATGATCACAACTTAGTGCAGTGCCTCATGCTAGCTTGCATGAGTCCAGGGCTTCAAAAACGTTTTGAATTCCATAAACCCCGTGATATGATCTGGGAATTGGATGCTCTGTACAAGGAAACCGCAAAGTCTGAATGATTTGATATCATGAAGGCTTTGATGGAATGCAAGATGGCTGAGGGTAGTTCAGTTGGCAAACATGTGGTCAAAATGATTGGCTATTCTGAAAGGCTTAAAGCCCTGGAATTTCCACTTCCACCTGGCCATATGATGGACATGTTGCTTTCTTCACTCCCCCCGTCTTACGACGGTTTTGTCATGAACTACAACATGACAGGGATGGAGAAGACACCGGAAGAGGTGCTCACCATGCTGAAAACTACAGAAGGAGGACTGCGGAAAAATCGCAAGCAAGTGTTGCTTGTGAATAAAACTGCCAGTTTCAAAAAGAAAGGCAAGCTAAAGAAGGGCAAGGGCGCCGGTAAGACCGGCTCCCAAAGCAACTCTAAGGGAGGAGCCAAGAATGAAACTGAGTGCTTCTACTGCAAGGGCACAGGACACTGGAAGAGAAACTGCAAGAAGTATCTAGAAGATAAGAAGACCGGGAAAACCGAAAAAGGTATAATTGTTATACAAGTTAATGTCATTGACGTTTTGCTTGCTAGCGAAAATTCTAAGTCTTGGGTATTTGATACCGGATCGGTTGCTCACTTTTGCAACTCGATACAGGGGCTTCAGAAGGTGCGCAAGCTGGTAAAGAATGAAGTCGTGATGCGCGTCGGGAACAGCGCTGGGATCGCTGCTCAAGCCGTCGGCACTATGCCTCTACGTCTCCCTTCAGGATTTATCTTAGAACTAAGTAACTGTTATTTTGTTCCATTGTTGTGTAGAAACATTATCTCTGGATCATGTTTAGTACACGATGGGTATTCGTACAAGTCTGAGAACAATGGTTGTTCACTTTATTGTAAGGATATGTTTTATGGATTTGCACCCATTGTTGGGGGCCTTTTCATACTAAATCTTGAATGTGGAAATGATGTGTTCAACGTGAATGCTAAACGCCTTAAGAAGACTGATACCACCACCACTTTCTTGTGGCACTATCGGCTTGGCCACATTGGAAAGAAACGCATGCAAAGACTCCATAAAAATGGAGTTTTACCATCCTTTGATTTTGAATCATTTGACACATGTAAAGCTTGCTTGATGGGGAAAATGACCAAGACGCCGTTCATGGGTCATCCTGAATGGGCGGATGAATTATTGGGAATAATACATAGTGATGTATGTGGTCCAATGAACACAGCCGCACGGGGTGGGTACTTCTACTTCGTGACTTTTACTGATGATTTAAGTCGGTATGGATATATCTACTTAATGAAGCATAAGTCAGAAACCTTTGAAAAGTTTAAAGAATTTCAGAATGAGGTAGAGAATCATCGTGACAAAAAGATTAAGTTTCTGCGGTCTGATCGCGGAGGCGAGTATCTTAGTCATGAGTTTGGCCAACATTTGAGTGACCGTGGAATCGTTTCACAACTTACGCCTCCCGGAACTCCACAGAGAAACGGAGTATCGGAAGGACGTAACCGAACCTTGTTGGACATGGTAAGGTCGATGATGTCTCTTACAAATCTTCCGATATCTTTTTGGGGTCACGCACTACTTACTGCTGCTCACACACTAAACAAAACACCGTCTAAATCTGTTGAGACAACACCACATGAGATGTGGCACGGGAAGAAACCCGACCTGTCGTTTTTCAAAATTTGGGGTTGTGAAGCTTATGTAAAGCATTTACAGCCAAGCAAATTTGATCCCAGATCAGACAAATGTTACTTTGTAGGTTATCCCAAGGAGACAGTTGGGTATTCTTTTTACCACGCCTCCGAGAACAAAGTGTTTGTTGCAAAACATGGAGTCTTTCTTGAGAAAGAGTTTCTCACTAAAGAAGTGAGTGGGAGGACAGTACAACTTAATGAGATTAGTGAATCTTCGGCAACCGTTGATATGGCTAAGGAACCGGAAGAAATTCTGCTAATTATCCCTACAACCGATCCGGAAGTTGTCGCATGTGATGCGGAGACTTCAGACAATGTTGTAATTGAACCGCGCAGATCAGGTAGGGCTATCCAGCCACCTGAGTGGTTTCATAACGAAATCTTCATTCTTGAAGACGATGAACCTGCGCACTACAAGGAAGCGATGGTGGGGCCCAGCTCAAAAGAATGGCACAAAGCCATGAGATCTGAAATGGAATCCATGTACGAAAACCAAGTTTGGAACTTGGAGGAACTTCCAGAAGGCGTAAAGCCGATTGGTTGTAAATGGATTTTCAAAAGAAAGACGGACGCGGATGGTAACATTACTATCCACAAAGCTAGACTTGTCGCGAAAGGGTTCACGCAAGTTCCAGGAGTGGACTACGACGAGACTTTCTCGCCCGTAGCTATGCTTAGGTCTGTTCGGATATTGCTAGCAATTGCTGCTTATTTCTACTATGAAATATGGCAGATGGATGTCAAAACGGCTTTCCTAAATGGAAACCTCAAAGAGGATGTATACATGATACAGCCAGAAGGTTTTGTCATTCATGAGGATGCTGGAAAGGTATGCAAACTTCAGAAAGCCATTTATGGTCTGAAGCAAGCATCAAGGAGCTGGAACATTCGTTTTGATGAAGTGGTCAAAGAGTTTGGTTTCATCAGGAATGGCGAAGAATCTTGTGTTTACAAGAAGTTTAGTGGGAGCGCAAAAGCATTTCTAATCTTGTATGTGGATGACATATTGTTGATTGGAAATGACGTGAATTTTCTTAGCGAAATAAAAGACTCATTGAAAAAGAGGTTTTCAATGAAAGACTTAGGCGAAGCAGCATATGTATTGGGCATCAGAATCTATAGAGATAGATCAAAACGCCTGATAGCGCTTAGCCAAAGCACGTACGTTGACAAGGTGTTGAAAAGGTTCAACATGGAGAACTCCAAGAAGGGCCTTCTCCCCATGTCACCTGGCACAGTGCTTTGCAAGAATCAGTGTCCTCGGACTCTCGATGAGCGAGTGCAAATGAATGATGTTCCATATGCCTCGGCAGTTGGTTCTATTATGTATACCATGCTATGTACAAGACCGAATGTTTCCTATGTGCTAAGTGTTAGCAGTCGGTACCAAAGTGATCCAGGATTGGAACACTGGGCCGCAGTCAAGGGTATTCTTAAGTACCTCAGAAGGACCAAGGATTTACTCCTTGTGTACGGAGGTGATGAAGAGCTCATTGTAAGTGGTTACACTGATGCAGGCTTCATGACTGACCCAGATGACTTCGAATCTCAATCAGGCTATGTTTTCATACTGAACGGTGGCGCAGTAGATTGGAAAAGTTCCAAACAAAAGACTGTGGCGGATTCTACGATGGAGGCGGAATATGTCGCTGCTTCAGAAGCCTCCAAGGAGGCGGTATGGATCAAGCAATTTCTTGAAGACCTTGGTGTGGTTCCTAGTGCCCAGGACCCGGTGGAGATCTATTGTGATAATAGTGGTGCCGTGGCTCAGGCAAGGGAGCCAAGTTCGCACCATAAGACAAGACATATTCAACGCAAATATAAACTCATTCGACATCATGTCGAAGAGGGTTTAGTGAAAGTACGCAAAGTTCACACGGATCTGAATGTGTCAGACCCGATGACAAAGCCTCTACCACGAGCAAAGCATGAGCAACACCGGATAGCCATTGGTGTTAGGGAAGCCATGTAACTGGATTATGACTCTAGTGCAAGTGGGAGTCTGTAGGAGATATGCCCTAGAGGCAGTAATATCAGTTATTTTGTATCCCCTGGTTTGTAATGAAGGTTTATGTTCCATGCTATACCTGCAATGATTCTCGAGTCTGCAAATAAAACGAGGCTTGGAGGGAAACTCATGTGCACGTGTGGGATAATAAACGGTAAAATGTATTCCTAGTCAAGCCTCTATGACTGGCTCAAGTATTGCATGATGATCCTATTTTCCTGATCATGGGCATGACTATGCCGGCAATTTTGAGGGCACAATTATTAGTAGAACACTTGTGTTGAATCGACCCAATTTGATGTTATGCTATGAGATACATTCGTCACAAGTTAATGGTTAATAACACAGATAAGTCAATGTTTGCATAATTCCTTAGACCATGAGAGTATCGAGTTACTTCATACTTGCTTCGTGAACTTTGGGGTATGTTAAACGTCATCCGTAACTGGGTGGCTATTACGGCGGCTTACGGGTTCATGGAAAAGTATGGCAAGTAACGAGATAACTCAAGATTGGGATTTGCTCCTCCGACGATGGAGAGATATACTCGGGCCCTATCGGTGTAACGGTATCCATCATCGTCTGGCCAGTCACATTGTGATTTGATCACTGGGATGCCGGAACACGGAAACGAGAAAAGAGAACAAAACCGGTAACGAGGTAACTTGCATGGTGGACAAATTGTTGATCCACAGGAATGCAATAAATCTCACCTCGGGTGTTTGTGACATATCGCGAAGCAACAGGAATAGCTCAAGGCAACTAGAGGTTCACTCGAATATTCATTCGTGTGGGTATAGGGGTCAATACGGGTGTCCACGGCTCCGATGTTGATCATTGATCGGAAGAGGTTCCAGGTCATGTCTATACTTCACCGAACCTATAGGGTCACACGCTTAAGGGTCATCTATCTGCTGAATACTAGACAGGGAGTCTGAGAGAAAATCACCGAAAAAGTTTCGGACACCGGAAAAGTTTCGGACAGCGGAATCGTACCGCAGAGAGAGGTCATCGGATGAGTTTCAATGATACCGAAAAGTTGTTTCGGGATATACCACTAAGTCAAATTGGTTTCGGAAAATGCCTGATAATTCTTGGAGGGTGCCAGAATCATTCTGGTAGCTTTTTGGAATTTTCTGAGATAAAAACCGGAAATGTTCCGGAGCTGCCGGAGCCACTTCAGATGCGTTTTGCAGATGAAAATCACTAAAACCGGAATTGTTTCGGAACACGTTGAAAATTATTATGGTGGGTACTGGAAATGTTCTAAGCCCACATAAATATTTTCAGTTTGAACGGACGCTGAAAAATGTCGTCGTGAATAGTGAAAGTGCTTTTTAGGATATTTTATGGTGAGTCACCTTTTGGGATATTTCCAAAAGGCTTCTAGAAGGGCTTGGGGGCCAAGCATGCTCCTCATGGGGCCCCCCAAGGGGGTTGGCCGGCCACATGTGTGGGGCTCCATGGAGCTCTACTTCCCTCCCCATTATGCCCTTCATGTGTGACATTTGCATGGGCATTTTGGGTTTTTGTGAGCCATCCCTACCCCTTGGCTTTCCTATAAATAGAGGAGGAGTGGGCAGCCCAAAGCTCATCCCCTTGCTCTCATACACATGCCATGCATTATCTGGCTTCTTCTCTCCCTCCCACGAAAAGTGTTTCGTAGAGCCGTAAGGCTGTCTGGGTTCCGGCAGGAACTAGTTCTGGACGGCGAAGCCCTGCCGGATAGCTGACACCGTATGTGTGCAACCCCGTAGAGAGGTCGTAGTTTCGGTCTTTTGCCCGAGGGGCTGTTCGAGTGTCCTCCCGAAGGGTTGTCCGAGTCTCCGTTCGAGTTTCGAGGGTCCTCCCGAAGGGCTGTCCGCGACATCGTCCGGGGGACTGTCCGACCGCCTCCCGAAGGGCTGTCCGGCGAGGGAGTACATCCTCGCGGTTGGGAGGTTGTAAATCCTAGCTGTGGGGATCTGCACCAACGATCTCCACCGACTCTTCTTCCGCTGCGCTTCGAGTCGGTATGGAACAGATCAAACCTTGTATGCAGTCTCCATAGTGGTCCTGGGCGTGCTCGCTATACCGAAAATTTTCGTTTTCTGCCGCGTTCCCCTACAGCAATCAGGTGTTGGGGATATAGGGGAAGCATAATATCTCACCCAAAACTAGCAAATCCTACATCCAGTTGTATCCATCCTTCAACACATAACCAAGAAACCTTCGGAAATCGTTTACCTCAACCTTCGAAAAGCATCCGTTATACGAGTTATGGCAATACTCCTGAACTCCCGCCCCAGTACTGGGTGGCGTCGAGGTTATCTCACCAACAACTGCATAAAAGAGATTTTCAATGTCGGCGAAACTAAACTCAGGTATTCCAGAACTGCAACGATAAAATTGTGACGACAACACCTCGGAGCTCAAGTCCCTGGGACACTGCCACAACCCCTAAATGACAGGAGGCACCAAGAACAATGTTCTCGTCACAAATCGATCGGAATGATTCCAAGATACCCGCGTGATCTTAAATTTTTTTTAGTGAAATTTGAGAAGAGAAGAGTCAAAACTCTACGTCAGGATGCCTCACCAGAGCAATGAAGGGACTGAGGAGTAAAAAGAATTCCTAACTCTCTGATATATATAATCCTAAATGACTCAAAACATTTTTCTAGACTCAACAACGCCAACAATTCGATCAAGCAGGGGGCTCCTTAGGTCGGGGAAGGCTCTGATACCAACTTGTTACGCCCTTGATGCGGCTATATCTCCTATGTGTCGAAGCACGACTTAGAGGCATAACCTCATTGAAAGCAATGTCGCAAGTGAGGTAATCTTCGCAAACAACCCATGTAATAAAATAAGGGAAAAGAATGCATAGTTGGCTTACAGTCGCCACTTCACACAATACAAGAAATAAAACATTACATCATCCAGATACAATCAAGGTCCGACTACGGAGCCAAAATAAAAGAAGACTACCCCAATGCTACATAGATCCCCGATCGTCCCGACTGGACTCCACTACTGATCAACTGGAAATGGAACAACACAAAGGGCAAGATCTTCATCGAGCTCCTCCTTGAGCTTGGTTGCGTCACCTGCACGGTCTCATCGGCACCTGCAAGCTGGTTTGGAAGTATCTGTGAGTCACGGGGACTCAGCAATCTCGCACCCTTGCGATCAAGACTATTTAAGCTTATAGGTAAGACAAGGTATGATGTGGAGCTGCAGCAAGCGACTAGCATTTATGGTGGCTAACATACGCAAATAAGAGCGAGAAGAGAAGGCAAAAGTACGGTCGAACAACTATGATCAAGAAGTGATCCTAGAACAACCTACGTCAAGCATAACTCCAACACCGTGTTCACTTCCCGGACTCCGCCGAGAAGAGACCATCACGGTTACACACGCGGTTGATGTATTTTAATTAAGGTCAACTTCAGGTTTTCTACAACCGGACATTAACAAATTCCCATCTGCCCATAACCGCGGGCACGACTTTCGAAAGTTCAAATCCCTGTAGGGGTGTCCCAATTTAGCCCATCACAAGCTCTCACGGTCAACGAAGGATATTCCTTCTAGCGGGAAGACCCGATCAGGCTCGGAATCCCGGTTATAAGACATTTCGACAATGGTAAAACAAGACCAGCAACACCGCCAGAATGTGCCGACAAATCCCGATAGGAGCTGCACATATCTCGTTCTTAGGGCACACTCGGATGAGACAAGCTACGAGTAAAACCAACCCTCAAGTTTCCCCGAGGTGGCCCCGCAGGCAGCTCAGTTTGGACCAACACTCAGAGGAGCACTGGCCCAGGGGGGTTAAAATAAAGATGACCCTTGAGTCTGCATAACCCAAGGGAAAAAGAGGCTAGGTGGCGAATGGTAAAACCAATGTTGGGCATTGCTGGAGGAGTTTTATTCAAGGAGAACTGTTAAGGGGTTCCCATTATAACCCAACCGCGTAAGGAACGCAAAATCTGGGAACATAACACCGATATGACGGAAACTAGGGCGGCAAGAGTGGAACAAAACACCAGGCATAAGGCCGAGCCTTCCACCCTTTACCAAGTATATAGATGCCTTAATTAAATAAGAGATATTGTGATATCCCAACGAAATATCCATGTTCCAAACATGGAACAAGCTCCAATCTTCACCTGCAACTAACAACGCTAAAAGAGGGGCTGAGCAAAGTGGTAACATAGCCAAACAACGGTTTGCTAGGACAAGGTGGGTTAGAGGCTTGGTTCAACAATATGGGAGGCATGATAAGCAAGTGGTAGGTATCGCAGCATAGGCATAGCAAAAGAGCGAGCATCTAGCAAGCAAAGATAGAAGTGATTTCGAGGGTATGGTCATCTTGCCTAAAATCCCGCAAGGAAGAAGAACGAGTCCATGAAGAAGACAAACAGACGTAGTCGAACGGGTCCTCACAAACGCGACATTAACGGAACCAACCCGAAGAAGCAACACCGGAAAGAAGCAAACAGCATAGTAAAACAACCATCACATGAACATGGCATGATGCACAACCAAGTATGATGCATGTCCGGATTAATGAAGCATGGCATGGCAAAGTGCACAAACAACCCTACAAATTAAGTGGAGCTCAATATGCAACGAGTCGCATATTGACGGAACACCACGTGACTTATTTAGTTCACTCTCGTTTATGTACCCAACAAGATTAAATATTGTTAGCATGGCAAGAGGTGAAGCATAATGAAACTATCTATCTAGGCAAGTTTAAATGAGGCCGGAAGCAACGAACAAAAATTCCGATAAATCCCCATATGCAAATATTAGGTTGATATTGTTCTGCCCTAAACCATATTTTATGGTTGTTAAACATGCAAATTGGTGCCACCATGTTAAACTAGGCATCTTTCCACCCCATTACATATAAAGTTTATTAAATTTGGAGCTACGGTTATTTAGTTATGAAAGAAAACATTTTAGCATGGCATAGGGGAAAATTAAAGCAAAAAACAATTTAGACATTTTAAACATGATTGAAAATGGCATATTATTAATCTACACAAAATTCTAAGCAAGTTTCATATATTAAGTTTTTACATGTGATGCTTAGTTTGTGAGTTTAAATATGCATGAAGTTCAAGGGGTTTTCTGCAAACTGCACTCTCTGAAATATTAGGAAAAATCCTCCTGAACTGAAAAAAAAGATAACGGGCCGGAAATTGAACTGGCCCAACAGGCACAAAGGGCTGGAGGGAGGTGCTGCTCACCCACGGGCCTCTTGGGCCGGCGGATCTGGGCTGGGGCGTGGTCAACGCACAGTGTGGCTGTACCCGTTCGTTCGAAGCAGGGGCCATGGCCGCCCTGGTTCGTTGTTGCCAGCGAGGGAGATGGCCGGCGCGGGCTCGCGGGCATGGAGGAAGGCACGGCTCCGGCGAGCAGGGTCCGGAGACGGCACGACAGAGCGGCTTGCGGAGGCGCTGGGGACTCCGGGACGGCACGTGGGGAGGCAGTGACGCCCGACGCTCGATTTGGAGCAGGGAAGCAGAGGAACTTGCGGGCGCAGCGGTTGCCGGCGATGAGGACGACGGCACTGCGGGAAGCGGCTCCGGCGAGGTCAGGGACTGGCGAAGGCAGGCGGATCCAGGTGCTCGTCCATCTCTGCTGGAACTGCAGCTTCCCGATGCAGCAGAAGCAGGGGCCGGCGATGGGGACTTGGCGAAGGCGCGGCAGTAGGGACTTGGCGCGGGTCAACGCCGTCACGAGGCAGATCGGCGAGAGGAGACGGGCGCGCGAGGGAGGGGGCTCAGCTGCAGAAGAGGTCCGGCGGCTCTGCTCGGAGAGGTGGCCGGCGCCGTCGGAGGCTAGCGAGGCAGGGGAGCAACGGCCTGGTGACGAACCAGAAGCGGAGGCGGTGCCCCCATGGCGTCCTGCGTAAACAGAGACAACAATGCAGTTTTGAGACTGGAGGGAGAGGGAGAACCAGAGGGATAGAGAAGGAAGCAGGGCATGGCCTGGCCATGGTCGATGCGGCTCCGGGAGTGCTCAGGTGCTCCTCCCGAGCGGGAGCCCCGTGGTGATGAGACACAAGGGAGGATGAGGCAGTATTGCAGGAGAAGGAGGGGCGTTGCGCTGTGCTGGTTGGCTCGCTGGGGAAAATGAGGGAGAGTGGGTGGATCTGAATCCCGAGGGGAATACTGGCGGCGGCCGAGAGGGATCGATGGGACAAGGCTCCTAAATTTTAGGGTTTGATATGATTTGGGTAGGGGTTGGTCTATAAATAGGGACAAAAGGATTACGTTTGGACCCTCCGATCAAAATCGAACGGTTTCGGATAAATAGGTTAGGGAGCCCAATTAAGAAAACGGAGACGTTTTGTAGATGTTTGGGGATGTCCTGAGTCCAACAGTGACGACTACTCGGGTCGGGTCCGGGACAACTTTTCGGACGCGCGCGCGAGGAGGGCCGTGGGCTGACGAGAGAGGTTAGGTTGGGCCAGGCGGTAGGTGTTGGGGAATGTAGTAATTTCAAAAAATTTCCTACGCACACGCAAGATCATGGTGATGCATAGCAACGAGAGGGGAGAGTGTGATCTACGTACCCTTGTAGATCGACAACGGAAGCGTTTGGTTGATGTAGTCGTACGTCTCCGGGGCCCGACCGATCAAGCACCGAAACTACGGCACCTCCGAGTTCTAGCACACGTTCAGCTCGATGACGATCCCCGGACTCCGATCCAGCAAAGTGTCGGGGAAGAGTTCCGTCAGCACGACGGCGTGGTGACGATCTTGATGTACTACCGTCGCAGGGCTTCGCCTAAGCACCGCTACAATATTATCGAGGACTATGGTGGAAGGGGGCACCGCACACGGCTAAGAATATGATCACGTGGATCAACTTGTGTGTCTAGGGGTGCCCTCTACCCCCCGTATATAAAGGATCCAGGGGAGGAGGCCGGCCGGCCCTCTATGGCGCGCCAAGGAGGAGTCCTCCTCCTAGTAGGAGTAGGACTCCTACTAGGAGGGGGAAAGAAGTGGGGAGGGAGAGGGAAAGGGGGGCGCCGCCCCCCTCTCCTAGTCCAATTCGGACCAGGGGGAGGAGGCGCGCAGCCCACCTCTGGCAGCCCCTCTCTCTGTCCACTAAGGCCCATATGGCCCATTACTTCTCCCGGGGGGGTTCTGGTAACCCTCCGGCTCTCCGGTTTTCTCCGAAATCACCCGGAACACTTCTGGTGTCCGAATATAGCCGTCCAATATATCAATCTTTATGTCTCGACCATTTTGAGACTCCTCGTCATGTCCGTGATCACATCTGGGACTCCGAACTAACTTCGGTACATCAAAACTCATAAACTCATAATATAACTGTCATCGAAACCTTAAGCGTGCGGACCCTACGGGTTCGAGAACAATGTAGACATGACCGAGACACGTCTCCAGTCAATAACCAATAGCGGAACCTGGATGCTCATATTGGCTCCTACATATTCTACGAAGATCTTTATCGGTCAGACCGCATAACAACATACGTTGTTCCCTTTGTCATCGGTATGTTACTTGCCCGAGATTCGATCGTCGGTATCTCAATACCTAGTTCAATCTCGTTACCGGCAAGTCTCTTTACTCGTTCCGTAATACATCATCTCACAACTAACTCATTAGTTGCAATGCTTGCAAGGCTTTATGTGATGCGCATTACCGAGAGGGCCCAGAGATACCTCTCCGACAATCGGAGTGACAAATCCTAATCTCGAAATACGCCAACCCAACATGTACCTTTGGAGACACCTGTAGAGCACCTTTATAATCACCCAGTTACGTTGTGACGTTTGGTAGCACACAAAGTGTTCCTCCGGCAAACGGGGGTTGCATAATCTCATATTCATAGGAACATGTATAAGTCATGAAGAAAGCAATAGCAACATACTAAACGATCAGGTGCTAAGCTAATGGAATGGGTCATGTCAATCAGATCATTCACCTAATGATGTGATCCCGTTAATCAAATAACAACTCTTTGTCCATGGTTAGGAAACATAACCATCTTTGATTAACAAGCTAGTCAAGTAGAGGCATACTAGTGACACTCTGTTTGTCTATGTATTCACACATGTATTATTTTTCCGATTAATACAATTCTAGCATGAATAATAAACATTTATCATGATATAAGGAAATAAATAATAACTTTATTATTGCCTCTAGGGCATATTTCCTTCAGTCTCCCACTTGCACTAGAGTCAATAATCTAGTTCACATCACCATGTGATTTAACACTAATAGTTCACATCTTTATGTGATTAGTTCACATCTTCATGTGTCCAACACCCAAAGGGCTTACTAGATTCAGTAATCTAGTTCACATCGCTATGCGATTAACACCCAAAGAGTACTAAGGTGTGATCATGTTTTGCTTGTGAGAGAAGTTTTAGTCAACGGGTCTGTCACATTCAGATCCGTAAGTATTTTGCGAATTCTATGTCTACAATGCTCTGCACTGAGCTACTCTAGCTAATTGCTCCCACTTTCAATATGTATCTAGATCGAGACTTAGAGTCATCCAGATCTGTGTCAAAACTTGCATCGACGTAACTTTTTACGACGAACCTTTTGTCACCTCCATAATCGAGAAATATTTCCTTATTCCACTAAGGATAATTTTGACCAATGTCCAGTGATCTACTCTTAGATCATTATTGTACTCCCTTGCTTAACAGAGTGTAGGGTATACAATAGATCTGGTACACATCATGGCATACTTTATAGAACCTATGGCTGAGGCATAGGGAATGACTTTCATTTTCTTTCTATCTTCTGCCGTGGTCGGGCTTTGAGTCTTACTCAATTTCATACCTTGTAACACAGCCAAGAAATCTTTCTTTGACTGTTCCATTTTTGAACTACTTCAAAATATTGTCAAGGTATGTACTCATTGAAAAAACTTATCAAGCGTCTTGATCTATCTCTATAGATTTTGATGCTTAATATGTAAGCAGCTTCACCGAGGTCTTTCTTTGAAAAACTTCTTTAAGAACACTCCTTTATGCTTTGCAGATTAATTCTACATTATTTACGATCGACAATATGTCATTCACATATACTTATCAGAAATGTTGTAGTGCTCCCACTCACTTTCTTGTAAATACAGGCTTCATCTCAAGTCTGTATAAAACTATATGCTTTGATCAACTTATCAAAGCGTATATTCCAACTTCGAGATGCTTGCACCAGTCCATAGATGGATCGCTGGAGTTTGCATATTTTGTTAGCACCTTTAGGATTGACAAAACCTTCTGGTTGTATCATATACAACTCTTCTTTAATAAATCTATTAAGGAATGCAGTTTTGTTTATCCATTTGCCAGATTTCATAAAATGTGGCAATTGCTAACATGATTCGGACAGACTTAAGCATAGATACGAGTGAGAAACTCTCATCGTAGTCAACACCTTGAACTTGTCGAAAACCTTTTGCAATAATTCTAGCTTTGTAGATAGTAACACTACTATCAGCGTCCGTCTTCCTCTTGAAGATCCATTTATTCTCAATTGCTTGCCGATCATCGGGCAAGTCAACCAAAGTCCATACTTTGTTCTCATGCATGGATCCCATCTCAGATTTCATGGCCTCAAGCCATTTTGCGGAATCTGGGCTCACCATCGCTTCTTCATAGTTCGTAGGTTCGTCATGGTCAAGTAGCATGACCTCCAGAATAGGATTACCGTACCACTCTGGTGCGGATCTCACTCTGGTTTACCTACGAGATTCGGTAGTAACTTGATCTGAAGTTACATGATCATCATCATTAGCTTCCTCACTAATTGGTGTAGTAGTCACAGGAATAGATTTCTGTGATGAACTACTTTCAAATAAGGGAGAAGGTACAATTACCTTATCAAGTTCTACTTTCCTCCCACTCACTTCTTTTGAGAGAACCTCCTTCTCTAGAAAGGATCCATTCTTAGCAATGAATGTCTTGCCTTCGGATCTGTGATAGAAGGTGTACCCAACAGTAACTTTTTGGGTATCCTATGAAGACACACTTTTCCGATTTGGGTTTGAGCTTATCAGGATGAAACTTTTTCACATAAGCATTGCAACCCCAAACTTTAAGAAACGATAACTTTGGTTTCTTGCCAAACCACAGTTCATACGGTGTCGTCTCAACGGATTTAGATGGTGCCCTTTTAACGTGAATGCAGCTATCTCTAATGCATAACCCCAAAACGATAGTGGTAGATCGGTAAGAGACATCATAGATTGCACTATATCCAATAAAGTACGGTTATGACGTTCGCACACACCATTATGCTGTGGTGTTCCATGTGGCATGAGTTTGTGAAACTATTCCACATTGTTTTAATTGAAGACCAAACTCGTAACTCAAATATTTGTCTCCGCGATCAGATCGTAGAAACTTTATTTTCTTGTCACGATGATTTTCCACTTCACTCTGAAATTCTTTGAACTTTTCAAATGTTTCAGACTTATGTCTCATCAAGTAGATATACCCATATCTGCTCAAATCATCTGTGAAGTTCAGAAAATAACGATACTTGCCGTGAGCTTTAACACTCATAGGACCGCATACATCAATATGTATTATTTCCAATAAATCAGTTGCTCGCTCCGGAGAACGGAGTCTTAGTCATCTTGCCCATGAGGCATGGTTCGCAAGCATCAAGTGATTCATAATCAAGTGATTCCAAAATCCCATCAGCATGGAGTTTCTTCATGCGCTTTACACCAATATGACCTAAACGGCAGTGCTACAAATAAGTTGCACTATCATTATTAACTTTGCATATTTTGGCTTCAATATTATGAATATGTGTATCACTACAATCGAGATCCAACAAACCATTTTCGTTGGTGTGTATGACCATAGAAAGTTTTATTCATGTAAACAGAACAACAATTGTTCTCTAACTTAAATGAATAACCGTATTGCAATAAACATGATCAAATCATATTCATGCTCAACGCAAACACCAAATAACACTTATTTAGGTTCAACACTAATCTCGAAAGTATAGGGAGTCTGCGATGATGATCATATCAATCTTGGAACCACTTCCAACACACATCATCACTTCACCCTTAACTAGTCTCTGTTTATTCTGCAACTCCCATTTCGAGTTACTAATCTTAGCAACTGAACTAGTATCAAATACTGAGAGGTTGCTATAAACACTAGTAAAGTACACATCAATAACATGTATATCAAATATACTTATGTTCACTTTGCCATCCTTCTTATCTGCCAATCACTTGGGGTAGTTCCGCTTCCAGTGACCAGTCCCTTTGCAGTAGAAACACTTAGTCTCAGGCTTAGGACCAGACTTGGGCTTCTTCACTTGAGCAGCAACTTGCTTGCTGTTCTTCTTGAAGTTCCCCTTCTTCCCTCTGCCCTTTTCTTGAAACTAGTGGTCTTGTCTACCATCAACACTTGATGTTTTTCTCGATTTCTACCTTCGTCAATTTCCGCATTACGAAGAGCTTGGGAATCGTTTCCGTTATCCCTTGCGTATCATAGTTCATCACGAAGTTCTACTAACTTGGTGATGGTGACTAGAGAATTCTGTCAATCACTATCTTATCTAGAAGATTAACTCCCACTTGATTCAAGTGATTGTAGTACTCAGACAATCTGAGCACATGCTCACTAGTTGAGCGATTCTCCTCCATCTTTTAGCTATAGAACTTGTTGGAGACTTCATATCTCTCAACTCGGGTATTTTCTTGAAATATTAACTTCAACTCCTGGAACATCTCATATGCTCCATGACGTTCAAAACGTCTTTGAAGTCCCGATTCTAAGCCATTAAGCATGGTGCACTAAACTATCAAGTAGTCATCATATTGAGCTAGCCAAACGTTCATAACGTCTGCATCTGCTCCTGCAATAGGTCCGTCACCTAGCGGTGCATCAAGGACATAATTCTTCTGTGCAGCAATGAGGATAAACCTCAGATCACGGATCCAATCCGCATCATTGCTACTAACATCTTTCAACACAATTTTCTCTAGTATCATATCAAAATAAACACAGGGAAGCAACAACGCGAGCTATTGATCTACAACATAATTTGCAAAATACTACCAGGAATAAGTTCATGATAAATTTAAGTTCAATTAATCATATTACTTAAGAACTCCCACTTAGATAGACATCCCTCTAATCCTCTAAGTGATTACGTGATCCAAATCAACTAAACCATGTCCGATCATCACGTGAGATGTAGTTTCATTGGTGAACATCGCTATGTTGATCATATCTACTATATGATTCATGCTCGACCTTTCGGTCTCCGTGTTCCGAGGCCATATCTGTATATGCTTGGCTCGTCAAGTATAACCTGAGTATTCCACGTGTGCAACTGTTTTGCACCCGTTGTATTTGAACGTAGAGCCTATCACACCCGATCATCACGTGGTGTCTCAGCACGAAGAACTTTCGCAACGGTGCATACTCAGGGAGAACACTTCTTGATAATTAGTGAGAGATCATCTTATAATGCTACCGTCAATCAAAGCAAGATAAGATGCATAAAAGATAAACATCACATGCAATCAATATAAGTGATATGATATGACCACCATAATCTTGTGCTTGTGATCTCCATCTTCGAAGCACCGTCATGATCACCATCGTCACCGGCGCGACACCTTGATCTCCATCGTAGCATCGTTGTCGTCTCGCCAATCGTATGCTTCCACGACTATCGCTACCGCTTAGTGATAAAGTAAAGCATTACAGCGCGATTGCATTGCATACAATAAAGCGACAACCATATGGCTCCTGCCAGTTGCCGATAACTCGGTTACAAAACATGATCATCTCATACAATAAAATTTAGCATCATGTCTTGACCATATCACATCACAACATGCCCTGCAAAAACAAGTTAGACGTCCTCTACTTTGTTGTTGCAAGTTTTACGTGGCTGCTACGGGCTTAAGCAAGAACCAATCTTACCTACGCATCAAAACCACAACGATAGTTTGTCAAGTTGGTGCTGTTTTAACCTTCGCAAGGACCGGGCGTAGCCACACTCGGTTCAACTAAAGTTGGAGAAACTGTCACCCGCTAGCCACCTTGTGCAAAGCACGTCGGGAGAACCGGTCTCGCGTAAGCGTACGCGTAATGTCGGTCCGGGCCGCTTCGTCCAACAATACCGCCGAACCAAAGTATGACATGCTGGTAAGCAGTATGACTTATATCGCCCACAACTCACTTGTGTTCTACTCGTGCATATAACATCAACACATAAAACCTAGGCTCGGATGCCACTGTTGGGAACGTAGTAATTTCAAAAAAATTCCTACGCACACGCAAGATCATGGTGATGCATAGCAACGAGAGGGAGAGTGTGATCTACGTACCCTTGTAGATCGACAACGGAAGCGTTTGGTTGATGTAGTCGTACGTCTCCACGGCCCGACCGATCAAGCACCGAAACTACGGCACCTCCGAGTTCTAGCACACGTTCAGCTCGATGACGATCCCCGGACTCCGATCCAGCAAAGTGTCGGGGAAGAGTTCCGTCAGCACGACGGCGTGGTGACGATCTTGATGTACTACCGTCGCAGGGCTTCGCCTAAGCATCGCTACAATATTATCGAGGACTATGGTGGAAGGGGGCACCGCACACGGCTAAGAATATGATCACGTGGATCAACTTGTGTGTCTAGGGGTGCCCTCCCCGTATATAAAGGATCAAGGGGAGGAGGCCGGCCGGCCCTCTATGGCGCGCCAAGGAGGAGTCCTCCTCCTAGTAGGAGTAGGACTCCTACTAGGAGGGGGAAAGAAGTGGGGAGGGAGAGGGAAAGGGGGGGGCCGCCCCCCTCTCCTAGTCCAATTCGGACCAGGGGGGAGGAGGCGCGCAGCCCACCTCTGGCAGCCCCTCTCTCTCTCCACTAAGGCCCATATGGCCCATTACTTCTCCCGGGGGGGTTCCGGTAACCCTCCGGCTCTCCGGTTTTCTCCGAAATCACCCGGAACACTTCCGGTGTCCGAATATAGCCGTCCAATATATCAATCTTTATGTCTCGACCATTTCGAGACTCCTCGTCATGTCCGTGATCACATCCGGGACTCCGAACTAACTTCGGTACATCAAAACTCATAAACTCATAATATAACTGTCATCGAAACCTTAAGCGTGCGGACCCTACGGGTTCGAGAACAATGTAGACATGACCGAGATACGTCTCCGGTCAATAACCAATAGCGGGACCTGGATGCCCATATTGGCTCCTACATATTCTACGAAGATCTTTATCGGTCAGACCGCATAACAATATACGTTGTTCCCTTTGTCATCGGTATGTTACTTGCCCGAGATTCGATCGTCGGTATCCAATACCTAGTTCAATCTCGTTACTGGCAAGTCTCTTTACTCGTTCTGTAATACATCATCTCGCAACTAACTCATTAGTTGCAAATGCTTGCAAGGCTTTATTGATGTGCACGAGAGGGGCCTAGAGATACCTCTCCGACAATCGGAGTGACAAATCCTATTCTCGAAATACGCCAACCCAACATGTACCTTTGGAGACACTGTAGAGCTCCCTTTATAATCACCCAGTTACGTTGTGACGTTTGGTAGCACACAAAGTGTTCCTCCGGCAAACGGGAGTTGCATAATCTCATATTCATAGGAACATGTATAAGTCATGAAGAAAGCAATAGCAACATACTAAACGATCAGGTGCTAAGCTAATGGAATGGGTCATGTCAATCAGATCATTCACCTAATGATGTGATCCCGTTAATCAAATAACAACTCTTTGTCCATGGTTAGGAAACATAACCATCTTGATTAATGAGCTAGTCAAGTAGAGGCATACTAGTGACACTCTGTTTGTCTATGTATTCACACATGTATTATGTTTCCGATTAATACAATTCTAGCATGAATAATAAACATTTATCATGATATAAGGAAATAAATAATAACTTTATTATTGCCTCTAGGGCATATTTCCTTCAGTAGGTAGTGGACTGTGCAGAAGGCCTCAGACTGAGAGAAGAGAAAAGAGAGAGGCCCGGTGACTGTTTCCGGAGACCGAAAACGTCCGACGTGTGACCGGCTATACTGCCGCTATAGTTTAACGGTTGGGCTATCAAACGAACTCTGAATGCGATGAAACTTGACAGACGGTCTATCTACACTATAATAAGACCGCACGCCAACTTTCAACCCATTCCGAGAACATTTTCCGGCCACTTATAAAATAATATTTCGGACGTGCCGCGGGCGCGTGCAAGTGTGTCTGGGCTTGGAACGGACAACGGAAAGAACTGGGAGAACCCGGGCGAATGCAAGTTTTGAAAACATGATGATGCAATGCACATGATGACATGACAAGATACAACACGCAAGCAAATGACATGGCAATGACGGCGAATAACTGGAATACACCTGGCGCAGCGGTCTCGGGGCGTCACAGAAGTATTTATGGAAGAAACTCACAAACAGGGATGGACGCATTGGTGTCAGCTGACACCAGTCATTTATGTATTTTTCCCTAATTTTGTACTGATCAATGCTTAATTGCATAGATGACACCATTAATACATTGCTGACACCATAAGATTTTTTTCTAGGTTTTTCCCTGCTCGCAAAGATACTTTGGAAAGGTTTGAGATGGTTGAAATATCTACACAAGGATGCTTGCATCAACAGACTAGTCTTGCTAAACTAGGATATACTAGATGGTGGTCACATCATAAAATTTTGCTTCGGTATGACCAAATGTGGGCCTATGTGAAAAAGTTTCTTAGCATGGTTGATGAAATCATGAAAATGCAAACGGGCATAATCTGAGGCATGTTGCAAGTTGAGTTGAATAGATGGAGTGCTTCCAATTTGCTTTTTTACCCGTAAATCGTAGAAGAATTTTTCTATGGTATTTTCATATATATCAAAAGTATGCTACAAAGGTGAGGAGGAAAAAAAGGAAAACCCAAAGACAATGAAAAGATAGGGGAATTAACCAATGCCTGCTCTAGGGAAGGGAATGATCATTTTTGTAGATTATTGGTTACCCACTGATGAAAACCCTCTTCACACTTCTCCTTTATTTTGAACCGAACGACCTTGAGGTTTGCTCTGAGAAAATATCTCCAGACCTGAATGATTGGTTGGACAGCTCTAAAAACCTTTCCATTCTTTGAATCCAACAATTCCAGCATCCAAGAGTGACAATTTCCATGCTGAAAGATTTAGGTAAGTGATCAATAGCTAGCATGGTGTCTTCATAGACAGAAGGTCCTCTCTTTTTACTGGGAATCAAATATCTCTAGCAGCCCGGTACGAAATCACAATCCCATAGCACGTGCGCGAGAGAGCCTGCTTAAAGGATGGAAGTATAGCAATGTGGGCCTTCCACCACAAAGATCCTTCCATTTGATCCAAGGGGATGTTTGTGTGGTAGTATCTTCCCCATATGAGTTTGACCCAAGGCACATCTTCATTATTCATGAATTTGAACAAGTTCTTCATGAGGAAGGATTTGTTATTAATTGAATTCCAATTTGCTTTTGTTTGGAAGCTTATGCTAAAGTTGTTTGGTATAGCAAATGAGCTTTCGCAACTGTTGCAAAGAAAGGAAATAAATGTTGTGCTTACCCTGGAATTAATTCATGATGTTAAATTCCGGTTGGCTACTGAGGGAGTCCTGGATTAGGGGGTGTCCGGATGGCCGGACTATACCTTCAGGCGGACTCCTGGACTGTGAAGATACAAGATTGAAGACTTCGTCCCGTGTCCGGAAGGGACTTTCCTTGGCGTGGAAGGCAAACTTGGCGATACGGATATGAAGATCTCCTACCATTGTAACCGACTTTGTGTAACCCTAACCCTCTCTGGTGTCTATATAAACCGGAGGGTTTTAGTCCATAGGACAACATACACATCAACAATCATACCATAGGCTAGCTTCTAGGGTTTAGCCTCTCCGATCTCATGGTAGATCTACTCTTGTACTACCCATATCATCAATATTAATCAAGCAGGACGTAGAGTTTTACCTCCATCGAGAGGGCCCGAACCTGGGTAAAACTTCGTGTCCCTTGCCTCCTGTTACCATCCGGCCTAGACGCACAGTTCGGGACCCCCTACCCGAGATCCGCCGGGTTTTGACACCGACATTGGTGCTTTCATTGAGAGTTCCTCTGTGTCGTCGCCGTCAGGCTCGATGGCTCCTACGATCATAAATAGCGATGCAGTCCAGGGTGAGACCTTCCTCCCCGGACAGATCTTCGTCTTCGGCGGCTTCGCACTACGGGCCGATTTGCTCGGCCGTCTGGAGCAGATCGAAAGCTACGCCCCTGGCCGTCAGGTCAGATTTGGAAGTTTAAACTACACGGATGACATCCGCGGGGACTTGATCTTCGACGGATTCGATCCACTGCCGAGCGCGCCGCACTGTCACGACGAGCATGATCTAGCTCTGCCGCCGAACAGTGCCCTGGAGGCCGCACCCGCATCAGCTCCGACCCTCAATGCGGAGCCAACTACGCCGATCGAGGATGGGCGGTTGGACGCCACCTCGGGGGCTCCGACCCCAACGGCGATTGAGCCGAACACCAGCCCCATACTCTGCGAGACTCGTGGCTCCAAGGAGCCGGACTCCTCTCCAGACTCCGAACCCTCCGCGCCCTTGCTGATCGAATTTGATTGGGCGCCGATCATGGAGTTCACTGCCGCAGACATCTTTCAGCACTCGCCTTTCGGCGATATCCCGAAGTCACTGAAGTCTCTCTCTTTATCAGGAGAGCCCTGGCAGGACTACGGTCAGCAAGGTTGGGGTACGGACGATGAAGAAATTCAACGCCCACCCACCACCCACTTTGTAGCCACTGTCGACGACTTAACCGACATGCTCGACTTCGACTCCGAAGACATCGACGGTATGAATGCCGATGAAGGAGATGATGAAGAACCAGTGCCTACTAGGCCCCGGAAAGCCACCTCGTCATATGACATATACATGGTGGACACCCCGAAAGAGGGAGATGGCGATGGAACAGCGGAGGATGACCCCTCCAAGAAACGGCCTAAGCGCCGGCGTCAGCGGCGCCGCTCAAAATCCCGCCAAAACAAATACGGTGATTCCAGCACGGGAGATAATAATACTCCGGAAAGCGCCGAAGAAAACCCCCTCCAGCAAGATTTAGCACAGGAGGATGGAGAAACCAGCCCTCATGAGAGAGCGGCAGACAGAGAGGTCGAGGACGATAATTATATGCCTCCCTCTGAAGACGAGGCAAGCCTCGACGACGACGAATTCGTCGTGCCAGAGGATCCCGTCGAGCAAGAGCGTTTTCAACGCAGGCTTATGGCCGCGGCAAGAAGCCTCAAGAAAAAACAGCAACAGCTTAGAGCTGATCAAGATTTGCTAGTCGACAGATGGACTGAAGTCCTTGCGGCCGAAGAGCATAAACTCGAACACCCCTCCAAGAGCTACCCAAAGCGCAAGTTGCTACCCCGATTAGAGGAGGAAGCATTTGATGCGGCCGACCGGCCACTTCGTGGCCGTGACAGAGAGGCCTCTCGGCCCTCCACTCAAGCCGCACCCTGTACCAAGGCACGGGAATATGCGCCGGACTTACAAGACATGTTGGAGGACAAGGCAAGGCAAACAAGATCGATCTACGGATCGCGTGGGTGCCCCACGGCTCGAGACGGTAACCGTCACGCCGGCCACAAATTCGGCAGGGCCGAACACAGTAGACAAGGCTCATTGGAGCTACGTCATGATATAGCCCAGTACAGAGGCGCCGCACACCCACTATGCTTTACAGACGAAATAATGGATCATCAAATCCCCGAGGGTTTCAAACCCGTAAACATCGAATCATATGCACAACAGATCCTGCGGTATGGACCAAGGATTATCTCCTTCATATCCACATGGCCCACGGCGATGATTTCCACGCCATCAAATACCTCCCACTCAAGCTTAAAGGACCAGCTCGGCATTGGCTTAACAGCTTGCCAACAGGATCAATCAGTTGTTGGGAGGACCTGGAAGCCGCATTCCTCGACAATTTCCAAGGCACTTATGTGCGACCCCCAGACGCCGATGACCTAAGTCACGTAATTCAGCAGCCAAAGGAATCGGCCAGGTAATTCTGGACACGGTTCCTAACAAAGAAAAATCAAATAGTTGACTGTCCGGACGCTGAGGCCCTAGCAGCCTTCAAGCACAATATCCGTGAGGAGTGGCTGGCCCGGCACCTTGGACAGGAAAAGCCGAAATCTATGGCAGCACTCATGACACTCATGACCCACTTTTGCGCGGGAGAAGACAGCTGGCTTGCTCGTAGCAACAATATGACCAAGAACCCTGGTAATTCGGACACCAGAGACAGTAGTGGCAGGTCGCGTCGCAACAAGCAGAAGCGCCGCATTAACGGCGACAACGCTGAGGATACGGCAGTTAATGCCGGATTCAGAGGCTCTAAATCCGGTCAGCGGAAAAAGCCATTCAAAAGGAATCCTAGGGGCCCGTCCAGTTTGGACCGAATACTCGACCGCTTGTGCCAGATACATGGTACCCCCGAAGAGCCGGCCAATCACACCAACAGGGATTGTTGGGTGTTCAAGCAGGCAGGCAAGTTAAACGCCGAAAATGAAGACAAGGGGCTGCATAGCGACGACGACGAGGAGCCCCCCCCCCCCCCCCCCCCCCCCCCCCCGCCGAACAACAGTGGACAAAGGGTTTTCCCCCACAAGTGCGGACGGTGAACATGATATACGCAACCCACGTCCCCAAAAGAGAGCGGAAGCGCGCGTTAAGGGACGTATACGCGGTAGAGCCAGTCGCCCCAAAGTTCAACCCATGGTCCTCCCGCCCGATCACCTTTGATCGAAGGGACCATCCCACTAGCATCCGTCATGGAGGATTCTCCGCATTGGTTTTAGACCCAATTATTGACGGATTTCATCTCACTAGAGTCCTTATGGATGGCGGCAGCAGGCTGAACCTGCTTTACCAGGATACAGTGCGGAAAATGGGCATAGATCCCTCGAGGATTAAGCCCACCAAAACGACCTTTAAGGGCGTAATACCAGGTGTAGAGGCCAACTGTACAGGCTCAGTCACACTTGAAGTGGTCTTCGGATCTCCGGATAATTTCCGAAGCGAGGAGCTAATCTTCGACATAGTCCCGTTTCGCAGTGGCTATCACGCACTGCTCGGGCGAACCGCATTCGCTAAGTTCAATGCGGTACCACACTACACATATCTTAAGCTCAAGATGCCATGCCCTCGAGGAGTAATTACGGTCGATGGAAACACTGAACACTCCCTCCGAACGGAGGAGGACACGGCGGCCCTTGCAGCGGAAGTACAAAGAAGCCTCTCCAGGCAGTTCTCCAGTCCGGCCACTAAACGACCGAACACCGTCAAGCGCGCCCGGAGTAACCTACAACAAGACCGCCTAGCACGATCCGAGCAGGCGTAGCAATGCGGCCCCAACTCCAACCCTCGCAAAAAGGCGACGCCAGTACTTCGCGTACATAACTACGCTCTAGAGATACCATGGGTACAGGGGGAGGGGCACCATCACGGCACGCCCAAAACACGGCTTAAACCGTACCAGGGGCTGCCGATTTTTTAATTTTCTCTTACTTTCAGGACTCCACCCTTCGGAAGGCCTGTTCGGCAGTTCAATTGCCGCACAAACGATGCAAGAACCAGGGAAGCAGACAAGCCACGCTGCATTACGGAACTCCCAGGTGGTCTCTATCACGAGCAGTATACCTGCTCCGCATACTATTCCGCGGCTTGCCCCTGGAACGGACATGTTAACTAGTCCAACCTTCCACTTATCGCATTATTTGTATCGTTCTGCTTTGATCGCAGCCCTTTTTAATAAACAATGCATAGCTTTCGTCTATTTTTGCATTACCTTTTTTTCTTTATATATGTTCCTTAACGACATGTTGCACCCGTACACGTTGGTACGGCCAAAATACGCCAGGGGCTTTAGTACCCCTCAATATGGTGTGAGAAGTCTGAACACTTTAACAAGTGCGGCACCCCGAACTTATAGCATTATATGCATCGTCTCCGAATCATGTCTTGTGTCAATAGTTGGGTTTGCCCGGCTCCTATGTTTTGGTGCCTTGCGTTCCGCTATATCGGCTAAGGTAGCACTAGGAGAACCACTGCGATTGTGCCCCAGTTGAGCTGGGTCGAGCACCTCAGTGGAGAAAGCTAAAACTGACTGTCATGATGAAGCGAGAGCTGGTCGCTGATCGAGAGGTTTTTCGAGTCCCTAAAGACTTATGCCGCTTAGGGCGAGGAGCCGGCTCTGTCCGGCCAAGGCGTGGATAGCGCCCCGAACTCGGTCTTCCGAATACCAGGGGCTTCGCCGAAATTTAAAATTATAGAATTCTATGGCTAAGTGAGAGTGTTCACGCATTATAATCCGATTACCTTGTTCGTTGGGCTGAGCGCCTCCCTCGAAGGACCCAAACATGGGGAAAAGAGCACTCAGGTTTTTCCCCGAACACTCCAGCACTAGCGGCATGGGGGCAGAAGCCGACGACTCGCCATCTCTCAGAATTGATAAACAGCCGCACAGAAGGTAATATTTTAAATTCCAATAGAATTGCTTAGCGCATATGAACAAGTTTTCAGCGCACAGGACAAAACGAGCAAGTTTCACTCAAAAATTACATCCCTAGAATATTCATCCGCCATAAGGCAGGCACCCT
This sequence comes from Triticum urartu, assembly GCF_003073215.2. Lineage (NCBI taxonomy): Eukaryota > Viridiplantae > Streptophyta > Magnoliopsida > Poales > Poaceae > Triticum > Triticum urartu. The sequence goes on from NC_053024.1 coordinate 121,948,292, forward strand.
TCAGAACATCCTTATAGTAATTCTCGGGCTTGCGATGCTCTTTCCCCGGCGGTGGCCCGTCCTTCACAAGATTCTCAGCATCCAGCTTGCCCCAGTGCACCTTAGCACGGGCAAGGGCCCTATGGGCACCTTCAATGCAGACGGAGCACTTGATGACTTCGAGCCTTGGACAGGCCTCCACCAGCCGCTGCACCAGCCCGAAATAGCTCCTAGGCAGAGCCCCTCCAGGCCACAACCGAACAATGAGGCCCCTCATGGCCTGTTCGGCCGCCTTGTGGAGCTCGACCAGTTGCTTCAGCTGGTCGCTCAGGGGCACGGGGCGTCCGGCCTCAGCATACTGAGACCAGAACACCTTCTCTGTCGAGCTGCCCTCCTCGGCTCGATAGAATGCGGCGGCATCGGACACACTCCGGGGAAGATCTGCGAACGCTCCTGGAGAGCTCCGAATTCGGGTAAGTAACAAGTAATTCACGTTTATGTGTTTGCTTTGCATAAAAAATGCCTTACCCGCCGCTATCTTCTTCACCTCATCCAACTCCTGGAGGGTCTTCTGGGATTCGGCCTTGGCAGACTTGGCATTTTCAATAGCCACCGCAAGCTCGGACGCTCGCGTCTTTGAGTCAAACTCCAAACTCTCATGTTTCTCCATGAGAGCCTAGAGCTCTTGCCACACCTTGCCAACCTCGGCCTCATACTTCTCCCGCTCGGTGCGCTCCGAGGCCGCCCTCTTCTCGGCCTCGACCAGCGCTTGCTTAAGGGTCGCCACTTCAGACGTGGCCCCTACAATAGCCACGATAATCCTGTCATTCTTTGCAATTGCACCTTTTTATATATATTTAAAAAAATGTATTTCTTACCTTCATTGTCCTCGAGCTGCTTCTTGGCACGCCCGAGCTCTTGCTCGGACCGCTCGAGGTTCTGCTTCAGCGTGTCCACTTCCGCAGTCAGTGCGGCGGACGCAAGCAGAGAAGCCTGCATATGCATATTGACTCATTTTTGTTAGACTCCTGCGAATTTTATTTGATTCTCTATTCGGCTTTTCTTCCCGAACGCCAAACAGAGCATCAGGGGCTACTGTCTATGCGGTAATATTATTTACACACTCTTTACTTACCTCAAATCCTGTTAAAAGGCTAGTACAAGCTTCAGTCAGTCCGCTCTTGGCGGACTGAACCTTCTGGACCACCGCACTCATAATAGTGCGGTGCTCCTCGTCGATGGAGGCGCCTTGGAGCGCCTCCAACATATTGTCCGGCGCCTCCGGTTGGACGGGGGCCATCGGCACGGTGGACTTACTCCTCTTGGAAGGAGGTCCCCCGTCGGACTCTGGAACCTTTGAGCCCTGGGGGGTTTCATCCCCTTTACTCCTGGAGTCCGGGAGGTCGCCTTGCGGCGCCTCCAGGACCACCTCCTCCCGGCTTGGAACCTGTTGGGACAACACTTCGGTGTCGTCCGTAGGGCGGGGGGAGGAAGCCGTCGGAAGCGAGTTCACATCTGACGAGTCCAGTGAGCCGCTCGACGACGCGTCGAGCCGGTCTTTGGGTGGGCTGCATAAACATATTCGACGTAAGGGAAAGTTGTGCAATAAATGAATACTATGAATTACTCTGGTATCCGGATACTTACGATTTTGCTAGGGGCTTGGCCCTGGGCTGCTACTCCTCACCGCCGTCTTCGGCGTCGGTGGAGTAGTCCGGAGGAAGGGTTTTCCCCTTCTTGGACCCTTCGGTCTCCCCAGAGAGGGTGGCCTTCCTTTTCTTCTCTCCTCCCGCTGGAGGGGGAGAGGTTTCTTCTTCTTCCTCCTCGTCTTCACGGGAGGAATGCTCCTCGGAACCATCAGATGATGGATCCGACACCTCCTGGCGTCGGGCACTCTTTCGAGTCCCCGCGGCCTTTTTTGCGGCCTTCTTCTCCGGCACCACATAGGGTGCCGGAACCAGCAGCTTCGCCAAGCGAGTGTCCGCTGGGCCTTCGGGCAAAGGAGCCGAACAGTTGATCTGTCCGGATGTCACCTGCCAATCCTGTCAAAGGTAAGGGAGCTTAGATCCCGCATGGAGTCAAACTATGAAAAACTGATACCCTGTAAAAGGAAAAAAACAGCTTACCGCGAGAGCGTGACGCTGCGCACTGAATCCGCGATCCTCGGTAGCGGATGCGGGAGCCTCGGCGCCCTTGAAAAGCACCTTCCAGGCATCTTCGTACGTCGTGTCGAAGAGCCTGCTTAGAGTTTGGTGCCGCGTCGGGTCGAACTCCCACAGGTTGAAAGCCCGTTGTTGACACGGGAGGATCAAGCGGATGAGCATAACCTGGACTACGTTGACAAGTTTGAGCTTCTTGTCCACTAGGGTTTGGACGCATGTTTGGAGTCCGGTCAGCTCTCCCTTCTTGCCCCACGACAGGCCCGTCTCCTTCCAGGAGGTGAGCCGCGTAGGGGGTCTGAATCGAAACACAAGGGGTGCGACCCATTCGGCGTCGCGCGGCTCGGTGATGTAAAATCACGCCGATTGCCACCCCTTCAGGGTCTCCACAAACGAGCCCTCGAGCCATAGGAAGTTGGCCATCTTGCCCACCATGGCGCCTCCGCACTCCGCCTGGTTGCCGCGCACCACCTTCGGCTTGACGTTGAAAGTCTTGAGCCATAGGCCGAAATGGGGGCGGATGCGGAGGAAGGCCTCGCACACGACGATAAACGCCGAGATGTTGAGGACGAAGTTCGGGGCCAGATCGTGGAAATCCAGGCCGTAGTAGAACATGAGCCCCCGAACAAATGGGTGGAGAGGGAAGCCCAGTCCGCGGAGGAAATGGGGGAGGAACACCACCCTATCATGGGGCCTAGGGGTGGGGATGAGCTGCCCCTTTTCGGGAAGCCGGTACGCGATTTCGTTAGACATGTATCTGGCCTTCCTCACCTTTTTGATGTGTCCCCCCGTGATGGAGGAGACCATCCACTTGCCTACCGCTCCGGACATGGCTGGAGGAGGTTGAGGTAGGGAGTGCGGCCTTGGGCGCTGGAGCTCGAGTGCGCAAGAATGGATAGGCGAAGGAGGAAGAAGGCGTAGGTGAAAGGGTGGATCCTTATCCCCTTATATGGGTGGACGCAACTACATGTCCCCACCAGCCTGGTAAACTCGCTTATCCCCAAGCGCCGTAATCAATGGCGCAGTTGGGTTACCCACGCCCGTATTGATGAGAATCCCGAAATAAGGGGACACGATCTCTACTTTAACAAGACGTGCCAAGGAAACCGCCTCGCATGACGCGTTGAGGTGGGATAATGAAACGACTCGGATAAAGGCTTGGCCGTGGTGTGTCACGCTACGGAATACGTCAGCAGATTAGATTTGTGTAACTATTATTCTCTCTATGTCAATATGTGGAAACTTATTTTGCAGAGCCGGACACTATCTTTGTGTTCAAAATCTTCTATGAAGTACTTGGAGGGGGAACCCGTCTTGCAATGCCGAAGACAATCTGCGCGCCGGACTCGTCGTCATTGAAGCCTGATTCAGGGGCTACTGAGGGAGTCCTGGATTAGGGGGTGTCCGGATGACCGGACTATACCTTCAGCCGGACTCCTGGAATGTGAAGATACAAGATTGAAGACTACGTCCCGTGTCCGAAAGGGACTTTCCTTGGCGTGGAAGGCAAACTTGACGATACGGATATGAAGATCTCCTACCATTGTAACCGACTTTGTGTAACCCTAACCCTCTCCGGTGTCTATATAAACCGGAGGGTTTTAGTCTGTAGGACAACATACACATCAACAATCATACCATAGGCTAGCTTGTAGGGTTTAGCCTCTCCGATCTCGTGGTAGATCTACTCTTGTACTATCCATATCATCAATATTAATCAAGCAGGACGTATGGTTTTACCTCCATCGAGAGGGCCCGAACCTAGGTAAAACTTCGTGTCCCTTGCCTCCTGTTACCATTCGGTCTAGACGCATAGTTCGGGACCCCCTACTCGAGATCCACCGATTTTGACACTGACAGCTACCATGAAAGATAATGGTTGAAAGAGTCCTTTTCATGAGGCTGAGGAATTCTGCAATTCCAAAGGTATTCCAATGCCTAATATGGACGACGAAATACAGTTCGGGTCGCTCAAGGCTAGAGAGGACTCTCACCAATCTTCATTATTATCGGGTTGGTGATGGTAGTGGTGAGCACTATTTTTGATGTGAAATACAGTTCGGGACCGTAGTGGCGAGCACTATTTTTTCTTACTCATTTAGTCATTTGTGAAGCCAAATAACACATAGCAAAATAAAATGAATAAGCGCCCATGCAAGTTAGGGTCGCAATACTGATCGTTTACAACAACCGAATAAAATGTGTGCTGCCAACAAGCTCTCTGCATATACGAATGACGAACCTGTTGCTACCTACTTCAACAGATCGTGCGATCATATACAGGAGTCCCGGACTCCCTGGAAAATGACTGCTATTGCCGCTCCAAGTCCGTTTCCTGGCCGGAGCGGGAGCCGGAGGCTCGCCCGCCAAACCAGCCCGGCCGCTCCGGCGCGGACGGCTCTAACGACGTCGACGGCGATGGAGACAGCGTTTCATCGTCCATCATCTCGATTGGCACGACGGCCGCTGATGCCGCGGCTCTCTCGCGCTGATCGGCGCCCGCGGCCCGCTCGACCTTCCCACGGCAGACCGGGCACGACGCGTTGGACAGGAGCCACACGTCGACGCACTCCTGATGGAACAGGTGCTTGCAGCTCGGGAGCTGCCTCACCGTCTCCCCCTCGTCGACGACCCTGAGGCACACGGCGCACTCGTCCGGCGCCGACGCCGAGCGGTCCCGCCGGTACGGGAAAGACGGGAAGAGCGCGATGGTGGCGGCGTCGAGGCCGTGCTTGGGCTGCTGGGCCTGGCCCTGCCCTTGCAGGGGCTGTGCGCCGTGGTGCCGCGTCCTGGTGCGGCGAAGGTGGAGGAAGCGCAGGCAGAGGAAGATGACGACGAGGAAGAAGCAGCAGGCGACGGATGCCGCCAACGCGCTGAGCAGCGTGGTTGTGCTGCAGCACGGGGCCACGGCCTCTCCGGGCTCGAACGACGCGATGTATGAGGACATGGTGGAGGAAATGGCTTTGGGAAACGAAGCTACAGCTAGCTATATATATGTAGACAGGTTGGTGATCTCAAAATCTTGGATGGTTCTCTTGCTGGGACAGATCATTTTGGTTTTAGGTATGTATGCCGACTATTTCGGATATATATACTCCAGCAATTTTTGAGATGAAAATTGCATCATGCACGTATGTCTCCTTTAAATAATGCACTGAAATTTATACATATTGCTTATTTATGCTGCTGGCTAATCAATAGATTATGATATGTGATGATGTGGTCATGTGGTCGACAACATGTCAACGTTTTGCCCAGTATATTTCAGTAGATTATGAAATGTTCTTTAGCTGAACTGATTTTAAATATTGTCTACCTTCTTTTTTCTCGAGTTCTAAATAGAATATGTTTTTACTTCCTGAAACATATTAGATGACAATAATTCAATTGGTAACAGAGTTGACCTACTAGACAGAGTAATAGATTTCCAATTGCTTTAAACTAAGCACATCATAGTGTGCAAGAGCCACGAACTTAGCTTTACCACATTTTCAAAATGAAGGTTGAAGGGGCTATATTCTCGTGTTTTCCATTGGAGGTAGAGATGCTTCTTGACTTGAGATATACTATATATCACTTGATATAAACTAATCTCTTCGCAACTAATGATGTGGAATTGCCTGCAGGAATGGTCAAACATGTTTTTATGTCGTTGTTGTGGACTTTTTGATTAGGTGTACGTATACTTCCATGTTCTGAAAAGTATGTTTTCAATATATCTGTAACACTGGGAAATAATCAAAAACGGTCATATCATCAATGAAAATTTTCTAATAAGTTGACATTTACATAGGAAATACATGCAACATATTATTATTTTTCATGAAATGGTCGGTCGGGTCAAGATTTTTCTTGCAATCTAGGTATCTGAACCTTTCTTTGAAACCACAAACTTTTTTGAAATCCGTTAACTTTTTTCATATCCATCAACTTTTTCCAAATCGAAAAGAAAATTCAAACTCCTAAGCTTTTTCCAATTTCCCGGTTTTTTTTAATTCATGAACTTTTCACAAACCTGCGAACATTTTGTCAAATCCGTGAACCTTTTTCGGCCGTGCCCGGGACCACTTGTTCTCCGAAATCATCAATTGAGGGTTACCCCTTGCAAACTTCACTCCCATCTTCTCAGGTGCTGCAAGTGGCACACGGCATATGCACCACTTGTCACAACCCAGGAGTTTCTCTTTTTTCATAGATTTCTTTATTCAAAACAATTTATCGCTTGAATCGTCCGTCTAAATTCCGAACCTTCACCATTGGATTTCTCGCGTCAAGATTTTCATAGACAACATTTTTCACGAAAAATAGGGAAAAAAACAGAGACAAAAAGCATGTTTATCCCTCGCTTTTTTTTCCATTTTGAGAAGTACAGTTGTGCTTCTCGTGAAAGCAAATCTATGCATTCATAGCATAGTTGTGCTTCTCGCGAAAATAATTCCGTGCCTCCACGAGAAGCAAATTTGTCCTTCCATGGTTTTTTTTCGAGAAGCACAACTATGCTACTTGCATAAGCAAATGTGTGATTCTTCTCAAAGCACTTCTTTTTTTCCTGTGGTGCTTCTCGCGGAAGCAAATTTGTGCCTTCACGAGGAGCAAATCTATGCTTCTCGTGGAAGCATAGTTTTTTTTTCTTTCTAAGAAATCATGGAAGCAAATAAGTGCCTCCACGAGATGCATACTTGTGCTTCTCCTGGAAGCATAATTATTTTTCTTTCACATGAAAGAAAATATGTGCCTCCACAAGAAGCAAATATGTGCTTCTCGCGGAAGCAACAAAAATAACCACAACAAAAACTCATGGAATATTTTTTGGCGCGCAATGTTTTTCCAAAGCTCAGGGGAAATCTGGCGAAAACCAAAAAACTGGAAAAACCAAAAAAACACATCTAAAACGAATCACGTAAACAAAAAATAAAAAAATCATGGGCATGCTCTAAGGGCAACAAAAGCGATTCCTGGAGGTCTCCCCATTTAGGCCCTCTTTGATTCGCAGGATTTTCAAATCGTAGGAATAGGAAAAGTATAGGGTTGGAGTGGCATGCACACATGAATCCTACATGATTAGCATGGACTGTTTGATGGCACAGGAAAAGTAAAGGAATTATAAAAGGAGGTTGGAGTGGATATTAGATTTCCTATGAAATGTAGTACAAAAGATTTCATAGGAAAAATTCCTATGGGATCCAATCCTATGAATCAAAGGACCAACATAGGAAAAATTCTTAAGGATTTCAATCCTCCAAAAATCCTATAGAATTCCTTTGAATCAAAGGAGCCCTTAGTTGCGCTCTATGCGGCACACAACAAGCAAACACGCACCCCCACCCCCTGCGTGCGCTTTCGGCCAGCCCAAGTGCAGGGCGAGCACGCCCCTTTTTTCATTTCTTTTTGTAACTTAAAAAATATTCATGACTTCAAGCAAAGTTAGGGATTTCAAAAAGTTTCAGTATTCAAAAAATGTTAAGGAATATGAAAAAAGTTATCGATTTCAAATTGTTTTTCAAAATTTGAAATGTTCACAAATTGGAAAAATATTCCTGGATTTCAAAAATTGTTCTAGAATATAAATAAGAAAAATTGTTCTCAAATTTAAAAAAATCACAAACTTGAAAGTTATCCTGAATTTCCAAGAATGTTCATGATTTAAAAAATTGATAGAAATTTAAAAATAATTTCATGAATTTGGAAAATAAATGTTCAGAATACAAAAATATTTACGGATTTCAAACAAATATTCAAAAATTTCAAAAAAATTCTTGGATTTCAGAACTGTTTAGAAAATTAAAAATATATTCTCAGATTTCAAATAAATTCATAAACTTAAAATGTTCATTATTTAAAAAAATATTCTCATATTTCCACTATTGTTCATGAATTTTCTAAATTTCAAATTTTGTTCACAATTTGAAAATATTCCAGGTTTCAAAATATGTTTTTAGTTTGAAATAAAAGAATAAAAAATAGGAAGAAGTAGAAGGAAAAACATTATAAGAAAAAATGAGAATTTAAAAATAAGGAAAAATGAAAATGAAAATACAGAGAAAAGAAAGAAAAACAGAAGAAAAAAATGGTCTAGGAAGGTTCTAAAAAGGAGCCCCTAGCTGGGTCGCCAAACTGACGAAGCGGCATCCCTGGTAATACGCGAGAAATAGGATTCCCGTGCGCCGGGTTACCAGAGTGGTGCTCATGCGCTCCTCCCATGTGTCGGCCCACCAAGAAATCAAGAGCTACTTCTCCATTCGCCCAATTTCAGGTTTTGTTCTGTTTGTCGGCCGTTGAGTGGTTCACCAATCGACCAATGTCCGCTAACCGGTTAACTTTTGAAAAAAAAACTTCAATCTGGAAATAGTTCCTGTTTTGTAAAAAGAAAAAAGGTACATACATTTGAAAAAATATTCTTGAATTTGAAAAATAAATCATGAATTTAGTTTCTTACTAAATTTGGAAATAATATGAAAATTGAAAAAAACGCAAATTTTAAAATTGCTCATGAAATTTTAAAAATTATGAATTTGAAAACTGTTCATAAACTTGAGAAAAGTTCATGAATTTGACAGGGGTTATCTATTCTAAGAATTGCATTTAAAAAACAAAAAAGTAAATAAAACAATAAAAATAAAAATAAATAAAATAAAATAGAACAAAACCACTGCCAAGAAAAACAAGAAACGAAAAGGAAAAAAACTGACAAAGGTTTCAGAAGCTTCCATGAACCGAGACGAGCTTCCCGCTACGTGCCTTACATGGGACAACCATTCTCAAGGTTGCTGCACATACCGTTAACCCTTTAAGTGATGCCTGAAGCGCCAAATGGGAATCGGGCAACACCCGAACGATGCCCTCATCAGTGATGTCTACTACACAACCTTCTTTTTGTAGACGTTGTTGGGCCTCCAAGTGCAGAGATTTGTAGGACAGTAGTAAATTTCCCTCAAGTGAATGACCTAAGGTTTATCAATCCGTAGGAGGCGTAGGATGAATATGGTCTCTCTCAAGCAACCCTGCAACCAAATAACAAAGAGTCTCTTGTGTCCCCAACACACCCAATACAACGGTAAATTGTATAGGTGCACTACTTCGGCGAAGAGATGGTGATACAAGTGGTATATGGATGGTAGATAAAGTTTTGTAATCTGAAAATATAAAAACAGCAAGGTAACTAATGATAAAAGTGAGCGTAAACGGTATTGCAATGCTAGGAAACAAGGCATAGGGTTCATACTTTCACTAGTGCAAATCCTCTCAACAATAATAACATAATTGGATCATATAACTATCCCTCAACATGCAACAAAGAGTCACTCCAAAGCCACTAATAGCGGAGAACAAATGAAGAGATTATGGTAGGGTACGAAACCACCTCAAAGTTATTCTTTCCAATCAATCCGTTTGGCTATTCCTATAAGTGTTACAAACAACCCTAGAGTTCGTACTATAATAACACCTTAAGACACAAATCAACCAAAACCCTAATGTCACCTAGATACTCCAATGTCACCTCAAGTATCCGTGGGTATGATTATACGATATGCATCACACAATCTCAGATTCATCTATTCAACCAACACATAGAACCTCAAAGAGTGCCCCAAAGTTTCTACCGGGGAACCTTGGCGGAATCAATCTAGGGCTCTGGCGGAGCTGTTCTGCCGGGGAAACTTCCCTCCCGAAGGGGGAAATCATCGCCATCGTCATCACCAACGCTCCTCTCATCGGGAGAGGGCAATCTCCATCAACATCTTCATCGGCACCATCTCATCTCAAAACCCTAGTTCATCTCTTGTATCCAATTCTTGTCTCCAAGTACGGGATTGGTGCTAGTAGGTTGCTAGTAGTGTTAATTACTCCTTGTAGTTGATGCTAGTTGGTTTAATTGGTGGAAGATCATATGTTCATATCCTATATGCATATTAATACCCCTCTGATTATGAACATTTTTATGCTTTGTGAGTAGTTACTTTTGTTCCTAAGGACATGGGAGAAGTCTTGCTATTAGTAGTCATGTGAATTTGGTATTCGTTCGATATTTTGATGAGATGTATGGTGTCTCTCCTCTAGTGGTGTTATGTGAACATCGACTACATGACACTTCACCATTATTTGGGCCTAGGGGAAGGCATTGGGAAGTAATAAGTAGATGATGGGTTGCTAGAGTGACAGAAGTTTAAACCCTAGTTTATGCGTTTCTTCGTAAGGGGCTGATTTGGATCCATATGTTTCATGCTATGGTTAGGTTTACCTTAATACTTTTGTTGTATTTGCGGATGCTTGCAATAGAGGTTAATCATAAGTGGGATGTTCGGGGTATCTTCACCCCGACCAGTAGAGCAAAGAATTGCTCCTCAACCTACTGAACCTACTGAAAATGAATATGAAAATGAAAATGCTTGCTTTGAAGTTCCTTCGGGTATGATAGAAAAACTGCTAGCTAATCCTTTTTTAGGAGATGGAACAAAACATCCTGATGAACATTTGATATATGTGGATCAAGTTTGTGGATTATTTAAGCTTGCAGGTGTACCCGGAGATGTTGTTAAGAAGAAGGTCTTTCCCTTATATTTGAGGGGAGATGCATCGACATGGTATAGGCTATGTGATGATATGAGGTCTTGGAATTACAAACGATTGAAATTGGAATTTCATCAGAAGTTTTATCCTATGCATCTTGTTCATCGTGATCGCAATATTATATATATAATTTTTGGCCTCGCGAAGGAGAAAGCATCGCTCAAGCTTGGGGGATGCTTAAATCAATGTTATATCCATGCCCCAATCATGAGCTCTCAAGAGAAATGATTATTCAAAAAATTTATGCTCGGCTTTCTGGTAACAATCGCACCATGCTTGATACTTCTTGTGCTGGCTCTTTTATGATGAAGACTATTGAATTCAAATGGGATTTATTGGAAAGAATTAAACGCAACTCTGAAGATTGGGACCTCGACAATGGTAAGGAGTCAGGTATGACACCTAGTTTTGATTGTGTTAAATTTTTTATGGATACCGATATTTTTTGTAAATTTAGCACTAAATATGGATTTGACTCTGAGATAGTAGCTTTTTTCTGTGAATCTTTCGCTACTTATGTTGATCTCCCCAAGGAGAAGTGGTTTAAATATCATCCTCCCATAGAAGTAAAAGTAGCTGCACCTATTAAAGTTGAAGAAAATACTATTACTTATAATGATCCTATTATTCCTACTTCTTATGTTGAGAAACCACCTTTCCCTGTTAGGATAAAGGATCATGCTAAAGCTTCAACTGTGGTTCGTAAAAGCAATATTAAAACATATACACCTCCTGAGCAAGTTAAAGTTGAACCTAATATTGCTATAGTTAAAGATCTCTTGTCTGATAATATTGATGGGCATGTTATTTATTTTTGTAATGAAACTGCTAGAATTGCTAAACCCTGTGGTAAAGATAAACCTAGAGCTGTAGTAGGCATGCCTGTTATTTCTGTTAAAATAGAAGATCATTGTTATCATGTCTTATGTGATATGGGTGCTAGTGCTAGTGCAATACCTTATTCCTTATACAAAGAAGTTATGCATGATATTGCATCTGCTGAGATGGAAGATATTGATGCCACAATTAAACTTGCCAATAGAGATACTATTTCACCAATGGGAATTGTTAGAGATGTTGAAGTCTTGTGTGGGAAAACTAAATATCCTACTGATTTTCTTGTTCTTGATTCTCCACAAGATAGCTTTTGTCCCATTACATTTGGTAGACCCTTCTTAAATACTGTTAATGCTACCATAGATTGCAAAAGAGATGTTGTTAATATCGGTTTAGATGATATGACTCATGAATTTAATTTTTCTAAATTTAGTAGACAACACCATGAAGAAGAATTACCTAGTAAGGATGAAATTATTGGTCTTGCTTCTATTGTCGTACCTCCTAGTGATCCTTTAGAACAATATTTGCTAGACCATGAAAACGATATGTTTATGAATGAAAGAAGGGAATTAGATGAAGTATTCTTTAAACAGGAACCTATGCTGAAAAACAATTTACCTGTTGAAATCCTAGGGGATCCTCCCCCACCCAAGGGTGATCACGTGTTTGAGCTTAAACCGTTACCTGATACTTTTTAATATGCTTATCTTGATGAGAAAAAGATATATCCAGTTATTATTAGTGCTAACCTTTCAGAGCATGAAGAAGAGAGATTATTGAAAACTCTGAAGAAGCACTGTGCTGCTGTTGGGTATACTCTTGATGATTTTAAGGGCATTAGTCCCACTCTATGTCAACATAAAATTAATTTGGAAGAAGATACTAAACCATTTTGTGATCATCAACGCCGGCTGAATCCTAAAATGAAAGAAGTGGTAAGAAAGGAGATACTAAAACTCCTTGAGGCAGGTATAATTTATCCCGTTGCTGATAGTCAGTGGGTAAGCCCTGTCCATTGTGTCCCTAAGAAGGGAGGTATTACTATTGTTCCTAATGATAAAGATGAATTGATTCCTCAAAGAATCATTACAGGTTATAGGATCGTAATTGATTTCCGCAAATTAAATAAGGCTACTAAAAAGATCATTACCCCTTACCTTTTATCGATCAAATGCTAGAAATATTATCTAAACATACACATTTTTGCTTTCTAGATGGTTATTCTGGTTTCTCTCAAATACCTGTGTCAGCCAAAGATCAATCAAAGACTACTTTTACATGCCCTTTTGGTACTTTTGCTTATAGACGTATGCCTTTTGGTTTATGTAATGCACCTGCTACCTTTCAAAGATGCATGATGGCTATATTCTCTGACTTTTGTGAAAAGATTTGTGAGGTTTTCATGGACGACTTTTCCGTCTATGGATCTTCTTTTGATGACTGCTTGAGCAACCTTGATCGAGTTTTGCAGAGATGTGAAGAAACTAATCTTGTCTTGAATTGAGAAAAGTGCCACTTTATGGTTAATGAAGGTATTGTCTTGGGGCATAAAGTTTCTGAAAGAGGTATTGAAGTTGATAAAACCAAAGTTGATGCTATTGAAAAGATGCCATGTCCCAAGGACATCAAAGGTATAAGAAGTTTCCTTGGTCATTAAGGACTTCTCAAAAATTTCTCGGCCTCTAACTAATTTATTACAAAAAGATATACCATTTGTCTTTGATGATGATTGTGTAGAAGTATTTGGAATACTTAAGAAAGCATTGATCTCTGCACCTATTGTTCAGCCACCTGATTGAAATTTACCCTTTAAAATTATGTGTGATGCTAGTGATTATGCTGTAGGTGATGTTCTAGGACAAAGAGTTGATAATAAACTAAATTTTATTCAATATGCTAGTAAAACTCTAGACAATGCTCAAAGAAATTATGCTATCACTGAAAAAGAATTCTTAGCAGTTGTATTTGCTTGTGATAAGTTTAGACCTTATATTGTTGATTATAAAGTAACTATTTACACTGATCATGCTGCTATTAAATATCTTATGGAAAAGAAAGATGCTAAACCTAGACTTATTAGATGGGTTCTCTTTCTATAAGAATTTGATTTGCATATTGTCGATAGAAAAGGAGCTGAGAACCCCGTTGCAGACAACTTGTCTAGGTTAGAAGATGTGCTTGATGACCCACTACCTATTGATGATAGTTTTCCTGATGAGCAATTAAATGTCATAAATGCTTCTCATACTGCTCCATGGTATGCTGATTATGCTAATTACATTGTTGCTAAGTTTATACCACCTAGTTTCACATACCAGCAAAAGAAAAAGTTCTTCTATGATTTGAGGCATTACTTTTGGGATGACCCACATCTTTATAAAGAAGGAGTAGATGGTGTTACTAGATGTTGTGTACCTGAGCATGAACAGGAATAGATCCTACGCAAGTGTCACTCCGAAGCTTATGGAGGACACCATGCTAGAGATAGAACTGCACATAAGGTACTGCAATCTAGTTTTTATTGGCCTACTCTCTTCAAGGATGCCAGTAAGTTTGTCTTATCTTGTGATGAATGTCAAAGAATTGGTAATATTAGTAGACGTCAAGAAATGCCTATGAATTATTCACTTGTTATTGAACCGTTTGATGTTTGGGGCTTTGACTATATGGGACCTTTTCCTTCCTCTAATGGTTATACACATATTTTAGTTGCTGTTGATTATGTTACTAAGTGGGTAGAAGCTATTCCAACTAGTAGTGCTGATCATAACACTTCTATTAAAATGCTTAAAGAAGTTATTTTTCCAAGATTTGGAGTCCCTAGATATTTAATGACTGATGGTGGTTCACATTTTATTCATTGTGCTTTCCGTAAAATGCTTGCTAAATATGATGTTAATCATAGAATTGCATCTCCTTATCACCCTCAGTCTAGTGGTCAAGTAGAATTGAGTAATAGAGAACTCAAATTAATTTTGCAAAAGACTGTTAATAGGTCTAGAAAGAATTGGTCCAAGAAACTTGATGATGCATTATGGGCCTATAGAACTGCATATAAAAATCCTATGGGCATGTCTCCGTATAAAATGGTCTATGGAAAAGCATGCCACTTACCTCTCGAACTAGAACACAAGGCTTATTGGGCTATTAAAGAACTTAATTATGATTTTAAACTTGCCGGTGAAAAGAGGTTATTTGATATTAGCTCACTTGATGAATGGAGAACCCAAGGCTACGAAAATGCCAAGTTGTTTAAAGAAAAAGTTAAAAGATGGCATGACAAAAGGATACAAAAGCGTGAGTTTAATGTAGGTGACTATGTATTGTTATACAACTCTCGTTTAAGATTTTTTGCAGGAAAACTCCTCTCTAAATGGGAAGGCCCTTACATTATCGAGGAGGTCTACCGTTCCGGTGCCATAAAAATCAACAACTTCGAAGGCACCAATCTGAAGGTGGTGAATGGTCAAAGAATCAAACACTATATCTCAGGTAATGCCATAAATGTTGAAACCAATGTTATTGAAACCGTAACCCCGGAGGAATACATAAAGGACACTTTCCGGAACGTTTCAGACACCGAAAAGGAACAGGTATGTGGTACGGTAAGTAAACCGACTCCAAAACAGTTTTTAAGGCAATATTTCTCCATTTTGGAATATTTAGAAAAATAGAAAAATAAGCAGCAGTCCGGGAAGGACACGAGGGTGGAGGGCGCGCCCTACCCTACTGGGCGCGCCCCCTACCTCGTGGGCACCTCGTGTGCTCTCCGGACTCCGTTTTCGTACACAACACGTATTTTGGTCGGTAAAAATTCATTATATAATCTCCTAGAGGTTTTGACTCCCGTATCACGCAATTATCTCCTGTTTGCGTTTCGAGCTGTTGCTGCTGCACATTAGAGCAGGATGTCTTCGCAAGAGTCAGTCGGGGAGAGCAGGGTGTCTCATCCGGCACCGAGATCAACGACAAGCCTACGCCATCAAAAAAATCACCACCGTCTCCACCAACAAAGAAGAATTGAGTATCTGGTATGGGCACTCCATTTGGCAACTGCCAAGCTTGGGGGAGTGCCCCGGTATCGTATCACCACCACTCTATCTTTATCGTTTTTCTTAGTTCGATCCTTTTGGTAATATCTTGATCTAGTAGAATAAAAGTTCTTAGTAAGATCTAGTTGTGAGTTTTGCTTTAATATCCTTCTATGTAATCGAGTCCGTGAGCTATATAATAAAGATTAGTGTTGAGTCAAGGGCTCGATTATTTTGCCATGATCCTAAAGGAATAAAAGAAAAAATAAAGAAATAAAAAGAAACAAAGAGATCATATGAGTCTTATGGAGAGTAATGAGCTCACATAGAAAGAGTATGATGAATAAAAGTTATTGAGGGTTGACAAACATAGTTTTGGTCATCGTTGCAATTAATAGGAAGTAATAAAGAAAGAGAGGTCTTCACATATAAATATACTATCTTGAACATCTTTTATAATTGTGAGCACTCATTAAAATATAACATGCTAAAGAGTTGATATTGGACAAGGAAGACAACGTAATGGGTTATGTTTTCTTACATCTGAGATAAATTATATTGTCTTGGATCTTCCAACATGATGAGCTTGCCTTTCCCCCTCATGCTAGCCAAATTCATTGCACCAAGTAGAGATACTACTTGTGCTTCCAAACACCCTTAAACCAGTCTTGCCATAAGAGTCCACCATATCTACCTATGGATTGAGTAAGATCCATCAAGTAAGTTGTCATCGGTGCAAGCAATAAAAATTGCTCTCTAAATATGTATGATTGATTGGTGTGGAGGAAATAAGATTTATACGAGCGTGTGATATGGAAGTAATAAAAGCGACAGACTGCATAACAAAGGTCCATATCACAAGTGGCAATATAAAGTGACGTTCTTTCGCATTAAGATTTTGTGCATTCAACCCATAAAAGCGCATGACAACCTCTGCTTCCCTCTGCGAAGGGCCTATCTTTTACTTTTATCTCCTACATTGCATAAGAGTCATGGTGATCTTCACCCTTCCTTTTTACATTTTATCCTTTGGCAAGCACAATATATTGGAAAGATCCTGGTATATATGGCTAATTGGATGTGAGTTTTCATGAACTATTATTGTTGACATTACCCTTGAGGTAAAACGTTGGGAGGCGAAACTATAAGCCCCTATCTTTCTCTGTGTCCGATTAAAACTCTATACCCATAAGTATTGCGTGAGTGTCAGCAATTGTGAAAGATTATATGATAGTTGAGTATGTGGACTTGCTGAAAAGCTCTTATACATTGACTCTTTCCTATGTTATGATAAATTGCAATTGCTTCAATGACTGAGATTGTAGTTTGTTAGTTTTCAATGAAGTTTACGATTCATACTTGATATTGTGATTGAATTATTACTGTAGCATCAGATATTATATGACAAAGAATTATGTAAGTTGTTGTTCTAAGAATGATCATGATGCCCTCATGTCTGTATTTTATTTTTATCGACACCTCTATCTCTAAACATGTGGACATATTTTTCGATTTCGGATTTTCGCTTGAGGACAAGCGAGGTCTAAGCTTGGGGGAGTTGATACGTCCATTTTGCATCATGCTTTTATATCAATATTTATTGCATTATGGGCTGTTATTACACATTATGTCACAATACTTATGCCTATTCTCTCTTATTTTACAAGGTTTACATAAAGAGGGACAATGCCGGCAGCTGGGATTCTGGGCTGGAAAAGGAGCAAATATTACAGACATGTTCTGCACAGCTCCAAAAGTCCTGAAACTTCACGGATGATGTTTTACAAATATATAAAAAATACTGAGCGCAAGAACCTCACCAGGCGGGGCACACCCTTCCCACGAGGGTGGGGGCGCGCCCTACCCCCCATGGCATGCCCCCTACCTCGTGGGCCCCCTGGTGGCCCTCCGATGGCCATCTTCTGCTATATGGAGTCTTTCGATGGGAAAAAAATTATAAGCCATCTTTTCGGACGAAACTCCGCCGCCATGAGGCAGAACCTTGGCGTAATCAATCTAGGGCTCTGGCGGAGCTATTCTGCTGGGGAAACTTCCCTCCCGGAGGGGGAAATCATCGCCATCGTCATCACCAACGCTCCTCTCATCGGGAGAGGGCAATCTCCATCAACATCTTCATCAGCACCATCTCATCTCAAAACCCTAGTTCATCTCTTGTATCCAATTCTTGTCTCCAAGTCCAGGATTGGTGCTAGTAGGTTGCTAGTAGTGTTAATTACTCATTGTAGTTGATGCTAGTTGGTTTAATTGGTGGAAAATCATATGTTCAGATCCTATATGTATATTAATACCCCTCTGATTATGAACATGTTTATGCTTTGTGAGTAGTTACTTTTGTTTCTGAGGACATGGGAGAAGTCTTGCTATTAGTAGTCATGTGAATTTGGTATTCGTTCGATATTTTGATGAGATGTATGTTGTCTCTCCTCTAGTGGTGTTATGTGAACATCGACTACATGACACTTCACCATTATTTGGTCCTAGAGGAAGGCATTGGGAAGTAATAAGTAGATGATGGGTTGCTAGAGTGACAGAAGCTTAAACCCTAGTTTATGCGTTGCTTTGTAAGGGGCTGATTTGGATCCATATGTTTCATGCTATGGTTAGGTTTACCTTAATACTTTTTTTGTATTTGCGGATGCTTGCAATAGAGGTTAATCATAAGTGGGATGTTTGTCCAAGTAAGGACAGCACCCAAGCACCGGTCCACCCACATACCAAATTATCAAAGTACCGAACATGAATCATATGAACGTGATGAAAACTAGCTTGACGATATTCCCATGTGTCCTCGGGAGCGCTTTACATCATATAAGAGTTTGTCCAGACTTGTCCTTTGCTACAAAAGGATTGGGCCACCTTGCTGCACTTTATTTACTTTTGTTACTTGTTGCTCGTTACAAATTATCCTATCACAAAACTATCTGTTACCACTTATTTTAGTACTTGCAGAGAATACCTTGCTGGAAACCGCTTATCATTTCCTTCTGCTCCTCGTTGGGTTCGACACTCTTACTTATTGAAAGGACTACGATAGATCCCCTATACTTGTGGGTCATCATTGATCACCAAAACATACATCAAGTGAATCACGTGATATCCCATTGTCACCACAGATACGCACGGCAAGACATACATCAAGTGTTCTCAAATCTTTAAAGACTCAATCCGATAAGATAACTTCAAAGGGGAAACTCAATCCATTACAAGAGAGTAGAGGGGGAGAAGAAACATAAGATCCAACTATAATAGCAAAGCTCGCGATACATCAAGATCGTGCCAAATCAAGAACACGAGAGAGAGAAAGAGAGAGATCAAACACATAGCTACTGGTACATACCCTCAGCCCCGAGGGTGAACTACTCCCTCCTCATCATGGAGAGCGCCGGGATGATGAAGATAGCCACCGGAGAGGGATTTCCCCCTCCGACAGGGTGCCCGAACGGGTCTAGATTGGCTTTCGGTGGCTACGGAGGCTTCTGGCGGCGGAACTCCCGATCTATTCCGCTCCCCGATCGTTTTAGGGTATATGGATATATATATATAGGCGGAAGAAGTACGTCAGGGGAGCCACGAGGGGCCCACGAGGGTGGAGGGCGCGCCCCCTACCTCGTGGATCCCTCGTTTCTTTCCTGGCGTGCACCCCAAGTCCATCAGGTTGCTTTCTTTCCAAAAATAAGTTCCGTGAAATTTCAGGTCAATTGGACTCCGTTTGATTTTCCTTTTCTGCGAAACACTGAAACAAGGGAAAAACAGGAACTGGCACTAGGCTCTGGGTCAATAGGTTAGTCCCAAAAATAATATAAAAGTGCATAATAAAGCCCAATAATGTCCAAAACAGTAGATAATATAGCATGGAGCAATCAAAAATTATAGATACGTTGGAGACGTATCAACCAGCAGTGTGATTGGGTCGTGTCTGGTCGTTGGATAAAATCTTGAGTCGTCTCTCTCCTTCCTATCTCTTCACCAACCCCGCACACAAATCTCGTAAGCCGGTCACCGTTGATTCACCATGTCGCTTCATCGAGGTTGACTCGTCATAGCTCGCTTGTACTGCTCGAAGCATCGCCGGCCAGCGTCGCGACTCGTCGATACGCCACTTGAAGCATCGCCATGTGCCACTCGTCACATCCGCCCGCTGGTTGCAACTCCAACCTCCGCTAGTTACAGTCCAACCATAACCCCTTTGTAGGATCTCTCGCAAAAAAACCTTCGTAGCATCCTGGTGCAGCACAAGAGAGGCTAGTTGGTCATGTCCCTCCCACAACAACATCGTCCATGTTTACAAAACGTCGAGGCTTTCTCCATTGTTGCTTCCATCTTTCGCCATCGCTAGTTGCAGCTGCCAATGGCTGGTTGCATTACCATCACAGCTTTCATCGTCGTTATTTGCAGCTTACCATGTTGCTAGTTCTAGTTTCTCCATTGCTGGTTGCAATAGCTACTGCCTGTCCACACTTCCATCATAGCTTTCGCCATCATCAATTGTAGCTTATGGCGTCGCTGGTTCCAACTTTCTCCACTCCGGTTCCAACAGTTAGTGGTTGGACGCACTTCCACCACAGCTTTCAACGTTACCAGTGGCACCTTAAGGCATCATCGGTTGTATCTTGTACCATCACTGCCTGCAAAGGTCAGTGGCTAGCTGCAACTTTTACCATCACCGGCAGTGGCTTTTGGCATCATCAACCACAAGTTCCACCATTGCTGGTTGCAGTTGTAGCCGGACGCGGCTTAAGGCATGGTTTAGCTACACAATCCCAGCGTACATGGAGGCCCTCATGGCGAAGAACAACGATGAGGAACGGGAAATTGTTGGTGTTGGACGTCGGGCTCAAGCTCTCCTGCCTTGTAGCACTCAAGGGAAGCAGTGACCAATGCTAGCAACATGGGCTGAGAGGAGGAGAAAGAGAGCTTGATTTGGGATGGGTTGGAATGACAGAGAAATAGAGAAAGTGGGAGGAAGGCATCCATGGGGAAGGGAGAAATAGGGGTGGAGGTTGCCGCTGGGGAAGCTTGTGCATTAGATCGAGTGGAGGAGGAACCAAGAGAAAGAATGACAGACGGGGGAGGGATAGATGGCGGAGAGAGGAATGAGTGGATGAAAGCATGGATAAGGACGATGTGTGGCATGATCAGGAATAACGGATCGTGGCCAATCGGATAACACGTGCGCAACCGATGTGAGCTATGGCCGACCGCCTGATTCACAACATTTTTATGTTATATGGGTAAGGACTATTGAAAGACATGAGCAAATCTGAATCCAACAACAACTCGAAAAAAAAATCTTATTTCAACAAAAAATGAATTCAATTTGTACTGGTTAGGTGGTTTGGGTACCACAATTCTTTTGTCATTGGGGTGTGGGTGGGAGTGTTAGGATCCTATGTTGTTATGATAGAAGACACGTTGGGTTCTGATCTGTTCAACAATGACCGCAAAAACAGTGTTGCTATAGTAGAGGATCCTAACCTAGAAAGCCAGGAAACTATTTTGGGGAACTAAATAGAAAAATATAGGGCATCTGTGTTTCATCTCTAACAACGGTGGTTCTAAAAGACTAATATCTTTATATCGCGAGGTTGTATGTTTTTCAACCGATAGCAAGAGCGCTCCTATGATTCATTATTTCGGAGAAAGAGTACATGAGACCGGCACTCGGTTAATTGGAGAAACTAAGATAAAATGTTGAAAAATGGGCAAACTATGTAGCCAAAATGTTTCTAGTACACCAACTAAAACCGACATATCAGCATGGCCTACGGAAACACCATAAAATGTGTAATACACCACATCAACATCGTCAGCCGTGTCAACGTCCATCTAGTTTTGACCACAGAACGGCCAAACTTGTGCAACCCAGTAGGCATACCACACTAACAACACAACCCTAATGGCTCGACCACAAGCCAGGTGCTCCAACCAAAGATCATGTGGCCAAAATCATGCTTCCGATGAGATAACAATGCCAAGGACACCACATCACTAATCCGGCAAGCCAGGTCATGGTTTTCACCCATAGATAAGATCTTGAGATTGTAAAAGGTGCAATATCTCCTCGGTCACACCTCCAACTAGGAAAACAACATCGACACACATTGACACCACTTGCATGGAAAAAATGCCGAGCAGTATTTCCATCCACATAACCGCGCACATATGTCGTACATCATCCAAGACACACCCCACCAAGCTGCTTAACACACCCTTGGCTTGAGCACCACCAACATCACCTCTATCTCAAGCATCGTGCCCTGCCTATAGGATGATGCTGACAAATGACACTACCTAGGTGAACACCATGGCCGACGCACTCCCCGACTGTTGGAGGAGCCATGTGTGCTCCGCTTGGATTAGACATTGACATTGAGAAGCCTTCGGGCACACCACCTCTGGTTGTCAAGCTCCAGATCCAAGGGAACCCCCAGAAGATCCATTATAGCAAACCCCCATTCGCAACAATGGTACTTATCCATGCCTGTGCACCTCGATAAACTTTTAACACTGTCACGCCTTGTGCTGGCACCACCGCCTGCACACGACATGTAGATGTGCCTCCACCTCGCACACACCACCCACTCACCAGCATTTCAAACAACCATCCTTCAGTGACAGGGTGGCGCAGTTTGCACACCCGGTAGAGGCACCACCACCACATGTACAAAATGCTGCTGGGAAGAACTAACCAGCCCACCGACTTTGTTAGCAAGGAGTCACCGCTACAGCGGCAACAACGAGGGGAGACCATTGTTGGTGGTGGTTAGCTAGGGTCCCCCATGTTCGGCCTTCGCCCCATAGTCAACCGTGTGAGCGACTGCTTGGGAGGGCTTTTTAAAATCTTTATGCAAGTACATGGTTGTGATGTTGATCATTTTATAATTTTATATTTAAAGCGAGACACATAAGCTCGTGCAACATCAAGCCTATACGGGTGTGTTTTTGCATTATATGCCAATGTTAATATAGATCATGGATAAATCTATGAATATCATAGGATTTTTACAAAAAAAAAACACTTGAATGGGTGTGTAAAAATGTGCGTAAAGAAGGTTATCTAGCTGGTCAACCTTTCTACCCTAGGATGGTAGAGTACACCTGTTTAGATCTGTGTTCTCCTATGCTTTCTATATGTCTTCTTTAGCTTTGCCAATAGTCAAGTACACTAGATATTCCCCATGGAGAAATATATGAAATGGATGATAAAGGCCTTGCTCAAATTGCATGGAACAAAGTGTGTAGGCCTAAAATTCAGAGAGGATTAGCAGTACTAGGTACTATTACTTACATCGAAACCATGTTCTTTAAAAATTCAAATAAGTTCTATATAAGGGTAATCCTCCATGGAGTGAATTTATTTGGGAAACATATTACAATATCTCGCCCCTCCAACACACACGAAAAGGCGAACTAGAAGGATGCTTCTGGTTGAAATCTCATTCGGAGCTTATACCCAACTATAAAGAAGTAGCCCGTTGCTCTCCAACATAGGGTCACTCTCTTTTATTATGGCATGACAGATGGGTTGAACGGCCTCTAGCACAAAGTTCCCCGAATTGCACTCTTTTACCATTCATGATAATGCTTATCTTGCTACTTTTTATAATATTGATGATCTTCCAGCATAATTCACCCGATGACCAATCAAGTTTATGACCAGTACTTGGAGCTTCAAAATTTACTTTTCCAAAGCCCTTAGTTGGAGAATCAGGATACTTGGAAATCTAAGTCCTAGTCTTCCATGCAAATGTACATTTCTTGGGCAACTTTAAGGCTGACCAGTTATTTAAATGGTTGTGGAAATGTGCTAGCAGATTAAAGCATAAACTTTCTTATGACTGTTGATGCATGATAGAGTCAACACCAAGAGTCTACTTAAGAGGAAGGGTTTTTCATGAATAATTAAAACTGCATTTTTTATCAACAAAATACCGATGAAACTCTTATGCATCTTTGTTCAAACAGTAATTTTTCTCAAGACCGTTGGAGCTCTATTATTCCCGACGGAAGGAGAGCAACTTTAATCTTTGATGACTGTTTGGAGTATCTGGTTGCGGAGACATGAAAATATTTCCAAGAATGTAACCACCGGAATTGGCTCATGGAGACACTTGCTCAAATAAGATTTGAATTTGATGGGTCACAAAATGAAAAGAAAACATTCAGCTTGACTCTAGATTTGGATTGACACATATCCCTAGCAGTCCTCAGTGCTACACGATATCTCACAATACTGCCCAAAACTAGAATTGGATATCGACATATTGCTTTCTCTTTATATAGGTAGCTTTTATTTTTTGTTTTTATTTTGTTTCTCCTTGTATATATACTTCTCTATGTATTTATAAGGAACTACCATCTAACTATTGTACTCCATGCGTCCAAATATATAGGGCCTAGTCGCCTACTACATTTTTTCACATTGTTTTTAACCATGGGTTAGAGCAATAATACATATGTATTTTACAAAATATATAGCGTCAAATTCGTATGTGAAAAGAGTTTCCGATAACATAACTTTTGTATAATCTTATCAATGATCAAAGGAAACCTCAAAAACGTATTAGTTCCTATATATTTGGATGGAAGGAGCACCGTCCTTGGGTCAAAAAGATTAAGCTCGCAATTTTATCCCCAGCCCACCCACGCCACCCCTCCGTGAGATGATTCCGTACATCTACTCTATCCGTCTCAATAAGTGTTTCGACTTTGTACTAGATTTAATACAAAGTTATACTAAAGTTGAAACAGTTATTTTGAAAGGGAAAAAGTATTAGTTAATCCTATAAAGTCTCCTAAAAAGGTAAACCTATACAGAGTTTCCTCTAATCATTTCAGGAAATAAATTAACAACCTAAAAACTTAAAAGTGCACGTGCACTATCTAGATGGAACGAGCGGCAGGTTCCTGGCTGCAGGATCACGCCACATCGCCCCGCTGTGCGTCACGTGCCACCTTGTCGGAGCCATCATATCCTCGTTGTCTCCTCCACTCCCCGACCCTACCCGTTGTGATTTCGCCTCTCCACCGCCGCTCCCACCCTCGTGTCGTCCTCCTGCTGCTCGTCCCCCCCCCACCCCAATCCAGGTGGCGATGTGGGGTCCGCCTCGGCCTCTCGGATCGGCCGCCGATGGCGACTGCTCCGTGGACACGGCCCCGGCGCTCACCGTTAGCCCCGTCTCCCACAAGGCCGCCTCCAAGCGCGCCTTACCTGATGCCTCCCTCGCCGCGGTTGTTTCGCTGCCGCAGCTGTCGCCACAGTTGAAGGAGAGCACGGACCTCACCCGCATGCCCCGCTTCCTGCAGTCTGCGAGAGCCCGCGTCTTTCTCGAAGCGCGCGTCACGCGAAGGCCGCCTTATCCAGAATCAACACGCTTATGCGATCCTCTCGTCCAGCAGCGCACGACATGGATGGATTTTGTTTACTGTGGCCTGTGGGCTTCACCGCTTCAGTTATGAAGAAACTGTGTGCCGCCGTGCCGGCAGGCGTCAGCAGCGGCATCTAGCAAGGGCAGCAGGTAGTGGCGGCATCTAGCAACGGAAGCAGCAGCAAGACATGGTTCAGTTGAGTTTCAATTTCAGCATCGGCGGCAGCAGGTCATGGCTCATTTTACTATAGAAAAGAAAACATAAGCTAGCAACGGCAGCAGAAGCAGGCCATGGTTCAGTTTACTGTAGAAAAGCAAATACTACTATAAGCTAGCAGCGACAGAAGCATCGATTTACTCCTTAGTATCAAAAAGGCTCTTATAAGTTGACTAAATGTCTCTTTCTAAGTTGATCTATTATTACTATTTTCTCCATCCCAAAATTCTTGTCTTAAATTTGTCTAGATACGGATGTACCTAATACTAAAACGTGACTACATCCATATTTAGACGAATCTAAGACAAAAATTTTGAGACAGAGGGAGTATTTTTTATTGGCATCCATAGTAGTTGTAGTTGCACACATATTAGTCTTAGTTGGCACATGCATGACTACAGAGTTGCACAGTTTGATCTACATAGTCTCATATGAATTATCGTGGGAGGTTCTCACGCCCTGCCGTGAAGTTGCACACTTCGTCGATGTAGTCGCACGTGCATGGCAACAGAGTTGCACAATCCGGTCCGCATAGTCGCACATGAATTGTCGTGGGAGATTCTCACACCCGGCCACAGAGTTGCACAATCTTGCCGGCATAGTCGCACACGCATGGACACAGAGTTGCACAATCTCGTCCGCATAGTCGCACATGAATTGTCGTGGGGGTGCTCACGCATGGCCGTGGAGTTGCACACTTTGGTCGGCACAGTCGCACATGCATGGCCACGGAGTTGCACGATCTCGTTCGCATAGTCGCACATGAATTGTCGTGGGAGGTGTTCACGTCCGGCCGTGGAATTGCACACTCGTCGGTATAGTCGCGCATGCATAGCCACAGAGTTGCACAATCTCGTGCGCATAGTCGCACATAAATTGTCGTGAGAGGTGCTCACGCATGGCCGCGGGGTTGCACACTCTCGTTGACACAGTCGCACATGCTTTAGTTTTTATATGAAATCTATAGTTGGATATGATCATTGGGAACTCGCACACATGATGATCATTTTTATTGAAATCTATAGTAATTTTAATTGCACACATAGTTGTTTTCAATTGGATCCAATCATTAGGAACTTGCACACATGGTTATCATTTTTGTTGGCATCTATAGTAGTTCTAATTGCACACATAATCATTCTCAGATGGATATATACGATCATTGGGAAGTTGGACACACGGCGATCATTTTTATTGGCATCTATAGTAGTTCTAGTGATTACACAAATAATTGTTCTCAGTTGGATATGGTCATTCGGAAGTTACACACACGGCGATCACTTTTTGTTGGCATCTATAGTAGTTGTTGTTGCACACATAGTTGTTATCAACGATACGATCATTGGAAAGTTACACATATATCGATCTTTTTTTGTGGGCTTCTATATTAGCTCTAGTTGCACATATAGTCATTCTCACACTACTAGAATTTGGTTTTGTCCCGAGTTCCGATACTTCACCGAGTTCATTTTATCGGAAACTCGACAAACTTCTCTCTGTCAAGTTTAATCCAAAATTGGACTCGATGGTGATAAGCAACTCGGCAGAGCTATGCCTTTGCCAGGTTCCAACAAAAAATAACTAGACGAACTTAATAAACTCGGCAGAATTACATGTTCACCGAGTTTCTGCGAAAATACACTTGGCAAAACCTGACAAGTGGACCCTGTTGTATGGTAGTCTATGGAGCAGCCAGCCAAAAAAGAAGTATTTTGTCCCTAGTCTATAAAAGGAACTAAATTGTCTCCCTAATTCATATAAAAAAATCTAATTCATATTAAAGAGAAAAAGTAGCAGGTGAACGGAAAAAAGAAAACGAAATTACAAAAGCATGTGTGAACACATTTAATTGGGATCTTTGAATTTTTTTTAAAAAGCCATAACTTTTAAACCATGCGTCGGAATTAAGATCCGTTTTCACCGTTAAAACCCTTCCGGCGTGCTCTTCGAAACATGATCCCGCATGAATATGCTTCGATGAATTTTTTTTGTGTGCAATTTACTCCCCGTTTCGGTGCAACTGTTTAAGAGTCGATGTGCAACTACGTGAGTGTCGACATGCAACTTTTGCACTACCTTGGATGTGCAGTTTTCACTGACGGAGACCTCCACCCAAACTACCCCTAACACTGTGATGTGCAACTTCGTTTGCTGCCCAAGCCAACTGCCTAGTAGTTGATGTGCTACTTCCCCCCGCCCGTTGATGTGCAATTTTCACTATTTTGCTATCTCGACCAACTGCCTAGCAGTGGATGTGCAACTTCGGATGCTGCCTCGGCCAACTTTCTAAGAGTGATGTGCAACTTTTCCCGTACCCCTATGGGCGTATAGTTTTGACTGCTAGCACCCCGTCCAAACCACATGTGCTAGTGAGATGTGCAACTTTAGCTCCATGTATATATGCAACTTTTTACTGCCCTCATGGATGTAGTTTTCACCAACCAACTATCCCTGTCTGAGATGTGCAACTTCGCTTGTTGCCCTGGCCAACTGCCTAGCAGACTATGTGCACCCTCATCTCTGTTGGTTGAAACAACAGACTAACTTGCACATGTTGCTGATAGGGCAGATTGGGCAGGGTGTGCAAGCAGTGAAAAACTACACATACACGAGTAGTGCAACTTCGTTTGCTGCCTGCCTATAAGTTGTTGGTGTCCTTGTCAGAACTACCCTTCCTATGAGATTTGTGCAACTTCGTTTGCTACCCCTACCAACTACCTAGCAGTTGATGTGCAATTTTATCTATTACCCCAACCAACTATGCCAATGATAGCATGCAACTCTGCGGCTGTGCGTGTGTGACTATGATGTCGCGCGTGTGCAACTCCCACATCCGATTGTGTGACTATGCCACTGCGTGTGTGCAACCGCCGCAGTTGTCCGTGAGCTACTATGCAGACGAGAGTGTGCACCTCTGTGGCCGTGTATGTGCGACTATACTGACGGGAGTGTGCAACTCCATGGTTGTCATGTGCGACTATGCGGCGAGAGTGCGGCTATGCTAACAAGAGTATGCAACTCCGCGACCGTGGGTGAGCTACTACGCTGACAAGAGTGTGCAACTCTGGGTCCTAGGTGTGCGACTATGCCACCAAGCGTGTGCAATCCCGCAGTCATGTGTGAGCTACTATGCATGCGGACGAGAGTGTGCACCTCCATGGTCGTGCGTGTGCGACTACGCCGACATGAGTGTGCAACTATGTGGCCGTCATGTGCGACTATGCGACGAGGTTGTGCAACCCGGCAGCCGCGCGTGTGCGACTACGCTGTCGCGCATGTACACCTCTTGGAGCCGTGCGTGAGCTAGTATGTCCATGGGAGTGTGAACTCCGTCATCGCACATGCGCACTTTCTGCAGTTGTGCGTGTGCGACTATGCGAATTAGAGCGTTCAACTCCACAATCGTTCGTGTGCAAAATTCTTGTTTAATTCAGTAGTATATTCAGTAGCTCAAAGCACACCATAGCACTATATTCAGTAGGAGAAAAATCAGCAAACCATCAACACACAGTGGCACCGCGACCAAAGCAGTTGCCGGCCTGCAGCACACCGGCCTGTGCTCGTCTTGCAAAATTCAGCATAAATGAACTGGGCAAACACGAACAGCGGCCACGCAAGAACTCTGTTCCTTAGCAATCTTCGTCTCCGTCCTGCTCCAGACCAAGGACGATCTCAACCCCCTCCTCTGCCGAAGCTTCCTCCTCTGGCCGTTCCGTCTATAGCAACCTCGTGTTTCCTCCTCTCTCTCTCAATCGCAGTAGCCATGCCTAGAGATCCCTTCTACAGACCCGCCCAGATTAGAAAGAGAGAGAGAGAGAGGAGAAGATGGGGCCTTCCTTGGGGGCACTAGGCATGGCGTCGGGGGCAGGAATCGAAGCAGTAGCAGAAGCCCATGGAGGGGCGCCCAGGTGAAGAATCCCGTGTCGGTGGCGGCGGGTTCTGTATCTGTCGGCCGCCTGACCTGATCTAGTCGCTCGATCTCCCTCATCTCCTCTCTGCTATTCTCTCGTACAAGGGAAGGGGGACGGGGAGAGAGTAGGGGCGGAGGCCGGCGGCGAGGTGACTCTGCAGACGAGGCTCGGGTCAGCGGCCGAGGACAAGGAAGGGAAGGTCTCCCGTTATTTTTCTTATTAATATTAATCAAGTAGACAAAAATATTTCTATTTTAGGCCGGCCGCTCGCGAAGCCCGGCGAGCAACCGGCCGCTACCTAGACTTGTCCAATTAACAACAGATGAGTTTCTTATGCTCTCCTCGGAATACAACAAACAAACAAATGGGTGACTTTGGCTCAAACAGACAAAAAGAAATGGCGTTTCGTATGGTTGTGCCCAACTTGTGCATGAAACACGGTCTAACCTCTAGTATATGCATGTGCCGCAGTACCCTTTGAAATTTCCCTGCAATCTACGAATAGGAAGATCCCGACTGACCTCCTACCCCGATGTTGACCCGCGCACGCCCCTTTGGGTGTCCGGGAAGCCACCTTGCACGGTCACGATCAAGGTTCCTCCTGCACCGAACAACGCCTGCTGCGGCGGGTCCCTGGCAGACGACGATGACGACGACGACGACTGCACCGCCGCCTCCGCCTTGCCGTTCCCCTTGGGCAGCTCAGCCTCGGCGTGGCAGA
Source organism: Triticum urartu (assembly GCF_003073215.2). Lineage (NCBI taxonomy): Eukaryota > Viridiplantae > Streptophyta > Magnoliopsida > Poales > Poaceae > Triticum > Triticum urartu. The sequence continues at coordinate 121,978,107 of NC_053024.1, forward strand.
GCGGGCACGTCGTCCTGGAGCGCAGCCACGCGTCGACGCACTCCACGTGGAACGAGTGCCCGCAGTTGGGCAGCTCCCGCACCTTTTCTCCGTCGGCGAGCTCCGACAGGCACACGGCGCAGTCAGCCCCGGCGGTGGCGGCGCCCTCCTTCCGGTACGTGGTGACCGGCAGCGCGGAGAGCGCAGAGGCGTCCAGCCCACGCCGGCCGCTAGTTGCGCCGAACGAGTTGATGGACCGCAGGATGCCGGCGGTGAAGCTGCCGCGGCGACGGCGGCCGCCCGACCGCGCCACGAGCACGTACAGCAAGAAGCGGATGAGGGTGAAGAAGATGGTGAGCGCGAAGAGGAGGAAGGCGGCCATGAGCAGGACGCGCCCGTTGAAGCTGTAGTTCTGCTGCCGCGCATACGGAGCCGGTGGGGCACCCGACGCCGGCGCGCCGGGGAAAGGGTCCCCTGACATGGCAGGATAAAGATTTCTAGTCTGTACCACAAATCAAGAACCTTAAACGGAAGAAGGGAGAAGGGACTTCAAGGGAGAGAGGCAATGGGCGGCAGGTTTGGCAGAACTCAAGTCAAGTCTGCAAGGGATAATATCTGAGAGCTTAACCTCGGCAACACGGTGCTCGGGTCAGGTCAACTGGTGGTGTCATTGTCAAGCACAGCCGCCCAGAAAAAAAAAGTCACGGCCGATTGATGCGAGGCTGACATATGGGATTAACGGGAACATTTGATTACCAATTGCAATGCCTGCCGCGTGAGAATGCGCGTGCGATCTGGTTGGGACATCGATTTTCTTCCGAGAATGGTAGGAAACCATATTTAACGGTACACGAGCTTTCAGTGAACAACGCTTTTGCTGGAATGCAAATTTGTAAACGGCGAAGGTGCGTATGCACTAAGAAGAACCTTCAAGGAATTTTAGCCGCTGAACTTTCTGCACAGCAACAAAACCAGTTGTCCTTCAGAAATTTCCATGTTCCACATGGAGACCGGAAGCTGGCATGGAACGTGGTACGGGAAAAAAGCAACGGTCAGTAAAACAGTTGTTTTCATGGAATATATGCATGGTGCTAAAATCACCGGGTGACTAAAGTTACCTAAAATCTAAAAAGTGCGCACGCACTATTTAGAAAAAACGAGCGGCTGGTCTTACACACGCATGCATGTAGTTTTATGGTCTAAATTTTGTCTTTATTCGTGACGTGGCATGTACTACTAAGATGGTCACATGAGCAAGACACCGCATTATTCCATGGATGCGCATGTTCATTTATTTGAGTTTTCAAATTTTTAAAAAGTCATATCTTTTAAGGACCGGTCTAGCTGGTGGCCGGGCGCTCGCTGCCGCTCGCGAGCGGCTGGCCCCTGGTCCCAAACGTTTAGTCACTATCACATATTAAAAAGAACAAAATTACTGTAATCCAAAAGTACTAAAAGGACACTGCTAATTAATCATCTTATGTGGTCTTTTCTCACGTGATGGATGCCTGTTCCCCATGTTCGTCTCTAGTGCATTAATTTTTTGTTTTCATAATTATAAAAAATATATATCTTCTAAACCGCGTGTCGAAATTCAGATCCGTTTTCATTGTTAAAACCCTCATGACGTGCTCTTCAAAAGTAGATGTTTCGACGAATTAGTCTTCCTGCCAACTAAACATCAATATGTGTGCAACTAGACTACATTGTCGCGCCAACTGAGCATATGTGTGTGCCAGTAGTTCTGCAAACTAAACATCAATGTGTGTGCAAACTAGACTACATTGCCGTGCCAACTGAGCATATGCGTGTGCCAATAGTCCTGCTAACTAAACATCAATGTGTGTGCAACAAGACTAAATTACAAGCCAACTGAGCATATGTGTGTTCAACTAATCTTCTCTGCCAACTAAACATCAATGTGTGTGTAACTAGACTACATTACAAGCCAACTAAATATTAATGTGTGTGCAACTAGACTAGGTTACAAACCAACTGAGCATATATGTATACAACTAGTCTTCTTTGCCAACTAAACATCAACATATGTACAACTAGACTACATTACAAGCCAACTAAACATCACTGCATAGATTCGGTTAGCTTGTAATTAGCCAGCAGATTAAACCATGAGGTCATGTCTCCATGTATACGTAACTTGCAAGCTAAGCTATACTTCTTCCTACCTACACGTATGCATGCATGGTCGGCCGGGTTAATTCCATCCAACAATCTCTTCCTCTCACTTCTCTCCTCACAAACCAAGTCTTAAAATCTAACTAAACCACTTCATCCATCACCATGGCAACACCTACGTGTATATACACAACGAACCATGCCACCAACCTTTCCATCTCACCTCTCTCTCTCTCAAGTCTCAGCACAGAGGGCCGTTGTCAATCAATCACAGAACCACGACTATTTCCATCACAATTCCTAGCCTGCGCCTCCTCATGGCAGCTGCCAGTGGCACAAAGCAGCAGCAGCATCCGCACCCAGCTCCACCACTGGGGGCGGCGGTGGTGTACGGTGTACCCCAAGTTCAAGTTGACGGAGAAGGCCGGCCGCCGATCTACGCTTCTTCCCGTGTTACACCTAGGAGCACCAGCACAACAGCCCGTTGTGTGTCGCGGCTGTCCGGTCGATCAGGGCGGCGGGGTGTCCTGAGTGTTCGACCAGGGGCGGCGGTGCGGCCAACCTTGACCAAAGGCGACCTGCGATGATGACCTGCAGCAGCGGAAGATGCAGAGGACCAGCGGCAGGAACAGCTAGGCAGAAGGTGCGCCGACGGCTGCCATGGCCGCGCGCGGGAGAGAGAGGGGTGAGGGAGTGGCGGCTAGCTAGGGGAAACCGGGGGTGGGTTGGTCCTTCGGGTAGTGGTGGGCCTTGTCATCCACGTGCAACGAGCGAGATCGAGCGGTCAGAACGCGGCCGCTCGTTCTGTCCATATAGCGCGCGGCCACTTTTTAGATTTTAGGATCTTTTAAACCGTACTTCGGAATTTAGATTCGTTTTCACTATTGGAATCATCGCGACGAGATCTTTGAAACTAGATCCCGCATGGGTATGTTTCGACGAAAAAATTTTGATGCCAACTTTGACGCTATATTGTGCAACTATGTTACTACATGGTCCAACTTTAGTACCGGATTGTGCAACTTTTTTAAAAACCAAGTTTGCAGCTGCATGATCCAATTCTTTTGATATTGCAACAAAGAAACCATGAGAACCAACTTTTTATGACGTGCAACTAGTCTACTACCTCGGCCAACTACTAGTAGTCGATATGCAACCCTTCTCCACTTCCCCTACCAGTGGTATGTACAACTTAGTCTGTTGTTCACGCCAACTGCCTATTAGTCGATGTGCAACTCCTTCCCCTCCCTACTTGTGGATACATATTAGTTTTAGTTGGCGGGGGCAATAGACGGAGTTGCACATAGTCTGCTAGGCAGTTGGCACATCCATGAAGTTGGCGGGGGCAACACACGGAGTTGCACATAGTCTGCTAGGCAGTTGGCACATTCACGAAGTTGGCGGGGGCAACACACGAAGTTGCACATCCACGAGTGATACAAGAGAAAGTTGCACATCATTATTAGATAGTTGGCCATCATAGCATATGAAGTTGCACATCTACTGTTAGACAGTTGGCCGATGCAACAAAAGGTGAAAGCACATCCATGGGTAGGAGAAAAGTTGCACGTCCACTACTAGACAGCTGGCCTCGGCAAGAGATGAAGTTGCGCATCTCACTCCAAGTGGGTACTTTTAGGGTGGAGGCGCCATCAGTAAAAACTGCACGTCCACATGATAGGTGCGAAGTTGCACATCCACTACAGTTAGTTGCACATCGACTACTAGATGATTGCACAAAACATGTACTAAAATTGCACAAAAATATTTTATCAAAACATACCCATGCGAGATATAGTTTCGAAGAGCACGTTGCAAGGATTTCAAAGGTGAAAACGGATCTTAATTCAGATTCGTGGTTTAAAAGTTGTGGCTTTTCAAAAATTCATAAGTCATGAATTAAATGCTAAAAAGTCATTCACCACATGTCATGCAGGTAAAAAGCCAACAACCGAGTGCATGCATGTGAATCATTTAATGCACTGTTGATGGGTTGTTTCTATTTAGCCATTTGAGACAATAAAATCTTTCCTAATCAGATGGGGAGACAAATACTCGCCAAAAAAGATCAAATGTTTACCTATTTTGGCCGGCTGCTCCGGAACGCCAGGGAGCAGCCGGCCGTTGTGTAGCCGCGTCCCTAAAGTTAACTATAAAGTGTGTAAACTAAGAAATTATTTCTTGTATATTTTTGCTAAGAGACCATCTTCTTAATTCAGAGAAGGTAAACCTCCTTTTATTTTTATCTTTTACAATCAACAATTATCCTATGTGACACTGCTAAGAGACCATTTGAATGGTCATAAGCACGACAAGCATACCATCATGACAACACATTTGAGCTCGCGTTGTGTGCGAAGGCATGGCCACTACTAGCATAAAAACATGACATTTGAGTCGCAGTTTTCTAAGCAAAATATTTTTTATTTTATCAATTAATTAAACATAGTATGCTAACTTAAACAAATATGGATGAAAAAAGATATCTGATGTGGCTGAACGTAAGAACCTTTCAAGTCACCATTTCTAGGGTTATATGTTGCATATTAACTTTTCGCCATGGTTCTAGTGAAGAAACTTAATAACAACATGGCTATTGAACTGGGTCGAGGTACCATGATTGTGCCATGTGCAATACCCTCATTATATGATTGCACCGTCTCGGGCAGTTATTAGTAGGAGAGACTATCAATTTCATATTCTCATCTCTAGATATCCAATTTTATGACCAGATATGTGTCTTTGACCCATCACTGGTCATTCTTATCATCCCCGGAGCACATCTCCGCCTTCAATCAGTACCCTCCATAGCTGAGATGGGTGGGATCCCAATTCAAGTTCAACAATATAAGTGTCTGGGAAGTATATATCCTTTAATATCCTAGGGAAGAGACTCTAGCTGTTGTATGGTACGCCAAGGTTTGTCTTGCTAGCAACGCAAAATTAAAGAGCCCCTGGAATAATCTGGGACTGCTTGTGCAACGGATTTAATCAATACCTTCTTTCCTGCTCCTGAAACCAACTTCTCAATTCACCCCTTGACCTTGCCTCATAAAACATCCTCAAATATTTGAACGCCCTCATTTTTTAAGAACCAATATCCGATGACATACCAAGATATTTTTCATTCAGAGTTTCAGTGGGAACACTCTTGACCTCTTCTCTTATATTTTTGGGGCATCCTTTACTGAAAAAGATGGATGATTTTGCTGCATCAATACGTTTTTTAGAAGCCTGACAATGAGAATCAACAAGCTTGACACCTCAGTCGCCCCTACAATGTTTGCCTTCAAAAATAGCAGACTATTATATGCAAACAAAATATGATTTACCGGTGGCGTCATAGGTGGCACTTGAACTTCACCAAGCAGAGATGACTCGTTTCTGGATTTTAGGAGGCACCTAAGGCCCTCTGCTGCCAACAAGAAAAGGTAGGGTGAAATTAAGTCTCATTGATGGACAGGTGTGGATGCTTTGAATCTAATATTTCTAAATAGTTATTGCTCATTACCTATTTTTCTTAACCATGCAACTATGCCACATAAGCAAGTAATGCATGCAAGTCATAAATACATTTTTCTGCATACTCTATGCATGCACCACTTCCACATAATAAATCCATGCATGTTAATTATGCACAAATGTTTTTGCACCCAATTTTGTATTGACAATATATATGTTGGATAATTGCGGCATATCTATGTAGTTGACCCTTAACATTTTTATTACAAATGACATTCTTTTAACTACAATTCATTTTTATATGCTTCTTTTTTTACTTTTTCATATTACATTTTCTTTGCATTAGTTTTAGATGGTTTTAGCAACTATTTACACCTTTTTTAGCCGGGCCATCATCTAGTTCTTCAAGTTTTCTTCTATTAAACAAAATTGAGTAAGCGACTAATCTACTAGGCTCGTGACAACACAAACCCAATGATCCAGACAACCCTTTTCAAGCATAATAGCCTTCAAATATTCCCACTCAACTTTGTCATACGCCTTCATTATGTCCAATTTCAAAGCACAATGGCGATGTTTCAGTGCCTTGTTGTGCTCCATAAAATGCGAACATTCAAATGCCATGATAATTTTATCAGTAATTAGATGACCTGGAACAAAGGCTGGCTACTCTAATAACTAATGGGGCGGAATTGTGAAATCAATTTTGGGTTGTTTACCTTTGGAATCGAGACAAGATAGGTGTGATTAATGCTCTCAACACTTTCCTCCCCATTCATAGTATGTAGGACCGCCTTGGTTACTTCCTCACCACATATATCCTAGTGCTTGTGGAAAAATGAGTCAGAAAGCCATCTGAGCCTAACGCTTTCGTCGGGAACATGTGGAATAAAGCCTTCTTAACCCCCCCCCCCCCCCCCCCCCCCCCCCGCTCACCGAGTAAGGTGGAGTGAGTAGATCAGTCATCGAAAGAGAAACTTTACACGGGACCGTGTCAAGAGCTTCACGCATATTGGATACACCCTTAGAACTATAAAGTGCCTTGTAAAGTTCAGCCGCCATTGCCTCCAACTCCATCGGCTTCTCAAGAACTTGTCCATCATCTTTAGCAATGCCCCGGTAATGTTTTTTTCTTTTTTGCCTCGAAGCTCACATGTGGAAGTAACGAGTATTTCTATCGCTCACTGCCAACCATTCAACTCCAGCTCTCCATAATACATCTCAACGAGGCATTTGTTGATCTTGATCTCATGGTGGCTCGGGCCAACACAACTAGGAATTCGTTCTAGGATATTCAGTTCCCTTTTCAACCTTTTTACTTCCCTCGCACACTGCCAAAAGTGTCCCTTTCCATGTTCGCCAGTTTTGTGGAGAGGAACTTCATTTTTTTCATGCATCCCTACTATTGTGGTGCTTTGAGGTTTTCTGTTCATGCACATGTCAATGAATGAGAACAGCTTAGGGTGTGTGTCTCACATGGCCTTGTATTTGAATCTACGAGGGCCCTATTCGAAGGTTGGAGATCGAGTTGTAGTATGATAGGCCCATGATGTGAGCATATAGCATATATATTCTCGAGCCGAACCAAAGGAAAGATCATCATCCACCCATGGTGTGACGCCCCCGATTTGACCGTACACTAATCATACACGCAAACGTGTACGATCAAGATCAGGGACTCACGGGAAGATATCACAACACAACTCTACAAATAAAATAAGTCATACAAGCATCATATTACAAGCCAGGGGCCTCGAGGGCTCGAATACAAGAGCTCGATCATAGACGAGTCAGCGGAAGCAACAATAACTGAGTACAGACATAAGTTAAACAAGTTTGCCTTAAGAAGGCTAGCACAAACTGGGATACAGATCGAAAGAGGCGCAGACCTCCTGCCTGGGATCCTCCTAACTACTCCTGGTCGTCGTCAGCGGGCATCACGTAGTAGTAGGCACCTCCGGTGTAGTAGGGGTCGTCGTCGACGGTGGCGTCTGGCTCCTGGGCTCCAACATCTGGTTGCGACAACCAGGTAGAAGGGATAGAGGGAAAGAAGGAGAAAGCAACCGTGAGTACTCATCCAAAGTACTCGCAAGCAAGAAGCTACACTACATATGCATGGGTAAATGTGTAAAGGGCCATATCGGTGGACTGAACTGCAGAAAGCCAGAATAAGAGGGGGATAGCTAATCCTTTCGAAGACTACGCTTCTGGCAGCCTCCGTCTTGCAGCATGTAGAAGGGAGTAGACTGAAGTCCTCCAAGTATCATCGCATAGCAATAATCCTACCCGGCGATCCCCTCCTCGTATCCCTGAGAGAGAGCGACCACCGGTTGTATCTGGCACTTGGAAGGGTGTGTTTTATTAAGTATCCGGTTCTAGTTGTCATAAGGTCAAGGTACAACTCCAAGTCGTCCTGTTACCGAAGATCACGGCTATTCGAATAGATTAACTTCCCTGCAGGGGTGCACCACATACCCCAACACGCTCGATCCCATTTGGCCGGACACACTTTCCTGGGTCATGCCCGGCCTCGGAAGATCAACACGTCGCAGCCCCACCTAGGCACAACAGAGAGGTCAGCACGCCGGTCTAAACCTAAGCGCACAGGGGTCTGGGCCCATCGCCCTTAGCACACCTGCACGTTGCGTGGGCGGCCGGAAGCAGACCTAGCCTAGTGGCGTTCCAGTCCAATCCAGCGCGCGCCGCTCCGTCGCTGACGTCAAGAAGGCTTCGGCTGATACCACGACGCCGGGATACCCATAACTACTCCCGCGTAGATGGTTAGTGCGTATAGACCAAATGGCCAAACTCAGATCAAATACCCAGATCTCGTTAAGCGTGTTAAGTATCCGCGAACGCCGACCAGGGCCAGGCCCACCTCTCTCCTAGGTGGTCGGAACCTGCCCTGTCGCTCCGCCTCAAAGATCCACACAGAGGGCCGTTGGGACAAAGGTCCTTTCAGCCCCCAATCCGTGAATCACTCGCGGGTGCTCCACAAGCCGACCCGTCTTTAGTCGCCACATGTATCCTGTAGAAAGTATGTAGTAATATACCCGTGATCACCTCCCGAGTGATCACGGCCCAGTAGTATAGCATGGCAGACGGACAAGAGTGTAGGGCCACTGATGGAACACTAGCATTCTATACTAAGCAGTAGGATAGCAGGTAATGGTAACAACAGTAGTAACAAGGACAGGCTATGCATCAGGATAGGAATAACGGAAAGCAGTAACATGCTACACTACTCTAATGCAAGCAGTAAAGAGGAGAGTAGGCGATATCTGGTGATCAAGGGGGGGCTTGCCTGGTTGCTCTGGCAAGAGAGAGGGGTCGTCAACTCCGTAGTCGTACTGGGTAGCAGCGGCGTCGGTCTCGGTGTCTAGCGGAAGAAGAGGGGGGAAGAAACAATAAATATAATGCAAACAGATGCATAACGATGCATGACAAGGCAAGTAACGGTGCTAGGGGTGCCCTAACGCGGTATTAGGTGATACCGGTGAAGGGGGATAACATCCGGGAAAGTATCCCCGGTGTTTCGCGTTTTCGGACAGATGAACCGGAGGTGAAATGTTGCAGGTTCACTATGCTAGGGACACGTGGCGGACGAACGGGCTGCGTATCCGAATTCGTCTCGTCGTTCTGAGCAACTTTCATGTACAAAGTTTTTCCATCCGAGCTACGGTTTATTTTATATTAATTCTAAAATATTTAAATCACTTTTAGGATTTATTTATTTAATTTAATCAACATTATCCAGAATAGTGTCTGCTGACGTCATGCATGACGTCAGCAGTTGACTTGGTCAACCTGACAGGTGGGTCCCGATCGTCATACTCTGTTTTAATTAACTAACAGTTAATTAGGTTAATTAGTGATTAGGTTAATCTAATTATAATTAATTAACCTAATTAATTAACCTAATTAATTCCTTAATTAATTAATTAATTAATTTTATTATTATTATTATTTTCTCTTTTTTTTGAATCGTTCTGGGCGTGGGGCCCCCTGTCATTGGCCCAGAGGGGCTTTGCGGGTGCCGGGTGTCGGGCACCAGCCCGAGCGGTTCGGGCGTGCGGGCGAACCCGACGACGGGCGCCGCGGGCGTGGCCGAAGCCTGAGCGGCGACCAGCGCGCGGGGGCGGCACGGCGAGGCCCCCAGGCCGCAGCGGCAACAACCGAGGGCGGGGTGCGCGAACTGCGACGGCGGAGGTGGTGTTCAGGGGCGGAGCAGAGCTCCGGGGCGCACGACCGTCGGCGACGAGGCGAGCAAGGGCGTGGCCGTGCATAGTCCTGGTGAGGCGGGGCGGTGCGGGGTCGACGGCGACCAACAGGGACGCGACCACGGTGAGCGCGCACGGGAAGGAGGCCGCGGGCGTGCCCGCAGGCAAGGCGCAGGGCGCGGCCACGCACCGGGCGCGGACACGACCAACAGGGGCAGGCCCGTGGCGGAGGCTTCGTGACGAGCATGGGGAAGGGGCGGTGACCGGCGAGGCGGTGTGCGTGCGCGCGAGGCGACACAGAGGAGAAGGAGGAGGGGAAAAGGCGGCTGCTCACGGCGGGAAGTAGGGACTAGGCAGCGGGCGTGAGGAGGGCGACGGGGACGAGCGACGTGGTGGTGGCGACGGGCGTCGGGGTGACTTCGGGGCTCGGCAACGGAGTGGCGGTGGGCGTCCAGCGAGGCGACGCCGTGGAGGAGGACGAAGGCGCGGCGGAAGGAAAACGCGAGGAGGAGGCCGGAGGTTGGTGCTCGGCGCCGGCGGGCGGCGACTGTCTCCGGGCGCGGGCGCTCCGAGAGGAGGGGAGCGAGTAGCGAGGGGAAGTGGGGGTCTTCGCCCCGATCCAGATTGGATCGGGAGGGGGGAAGAGGGAGTGGCGGCGTGGGGGGAGTGGGTGTTTTGGGTGGGGGTTAGGGTTAGTGGGGGGGTGGGGTGGCCTAATAGGCCTGGGGAGGTGCGGGGTGGGCCGGCGTGGTCGGCTGAGCCGACTGGGCCAAGGGGCCGAGTGGGGGGGGGCTTGTGGCCTGCTGGGCCGAAGCCCAGGGGGCAAGGGGGGGGTTCTCCTTTTCTTTTCTTCTTTTTTTTTGGTTTTGTTTTCTGTTTTTTTTGTGTGTTTTCTTTCTCTTATTTATTTTATGTTCTGTTTTATTTCATTTTCAATCATTTAGACATTCTATAAAATATGTTTGCTGCACTATAATTACCTATGCCATTTTGGCACAGCCCGAACATTTTAGTTTAATATTTTGAAAACTTTTATAATTTAACTTTATTTTAATGTTTGAATTTGACTCGGTTTTGGACTAACGGTAGATTATCAATAGTAACCGGGGTGACGTGGCATGATTATCGTTGGATTACTGTAGCTTGATTACCCGGGCGTTACAAAACTCCTCCACTACAAGAAATCTCGTCCCGAGATTTAGGAGGTAGAAGGAATCAACGCGGGGTATTCATCACGCAGGCGATCCTCGCGTTCCCAAGTGGCTTCGTCTTCAGAGTGATTTGACCACTGGACTTTGAGGAATTTGATCGCCTTCTAACGTGTGCGGCGTTCAGCTTGGTCAAGAATGCGGACCGGATGCTCTTTATACGAGAGGTCCTGTTGCAATTCGAGCACTTCATGATCCACCGCTCGGATTGGATCCTTGAAGCAACGGCGGAGTTGTGACACGTGGAACACATCGTGAACCTGAGAAAGGTTCGGCGGAAGCTCCAGTTGATATGCCACCTTTCCACGCCTTTCGAGAACAGTGAAGGGACCAATATAGCGGGGAGCTAACTTTCCTTTGATCCCGAAGCGGTGTGCACCCTTCATTGGTGTAACTCGAAGATAAGCCTTTTCGCCAGGTTGATAGGCCATGTCTTGGTGATGACGGTCATACTGACTTTTCTGACGTGACTGTGCAGTCTTGAGATTCTCGCGAATAATGCGAACTTGTTCTTCGGCCTGTTGGATAATATCCGGACCGAAGAGTGGACGTTCCCCAGTTTCTGACCAGTTCAGAGGGGTTCGACACTTTCGTCCATAAAGCATTTCGAAGGGGGACATCTTCAGACTAGCTTGATAGCTATTATTATAAGAGAACTCGGCATATGGAAGAGATTCCTCCCATTTCTTGCCGAATGAGATTACACAAGCTCGAAGCATGTCTTCGAGAACTTGGTTGACACGTTCAACTTGCCCTTGTGACTGCGGATGAAACGCGGTACTGAAAGATAAGTGAGTCCCCATAGCTTCTTGGAAACTTGCCCAGAATCTTGAAGTGAATAAACTGCCACGGTCTGAACTGATAACCAGTGGGATACCGTGAAGTGAAACAATTCTGGCCATGTAGAGAGTAGCAAGCTGACTAGCCGTGATTGTCTCTTTGACCGCCAGAAAATGGGCAACTTTGGAAAGCCGGTCAATGACGACAAGAATAGCATCATTACCTTTCTGCGATTTGGGAAATCCGGTGACGAAGTCCATTTCAAAATGGTCCCATTTCCATTCAGGAATAGAGATAGGTTGCAGAGTTCCAGCAGGCCTTTGATGCCCTGCTTTGATTCGGCGACAAACGTCACACTCAGCAACATAACGAGCAATGTCCTGCTTCATATTAGACCACCAGAATCTTTGACGAATATCCTGGTACATCTTTGTACTACCAGGATGGATGGACAGAGGCGTATCATGGGCTTCTTGCATAACCCTTTTAGTCTTATCCAGGTTTTTCTTCGAACATGGTACCTCTAGGCGGCCTTTGAAATACAAGGCGCCATCGTCGGCGATCGTGAAGAATGAGGGCTTTCCCTTTTTGAGGTCGCGCTTAATCTTGAGGACTTCATCGTCACATTTCTGTATCCATTTGATGGTGTCCACAAGATCTGGTTTCGCAACCAGGGTATTGAGAGAACCCTTGGAAACAACATGGAGGTTCCGTTTGGGGAAATCTTCGGGAGGGGGAGCGAGTGATCCCGGAGGAACAATATGGAGGTTCAGCCTTCTAAATTCTTCGGTAAGCGAGGGCTGAACTTTATGAACCTGGAGGTGGTTGCAATAAGACTTGCGGCTCAAGGCATCAGCCATTACATTAGCCTTGCCGGGGGTATAAGATATACCCACGTCAAAGTCTGCAACAGTCTCCATCCATCTTTGCTGACGTAGGTTCAAATCTGGCTGAGTAAACAGATACTTCAGACTTTGATGGTCGGTGAAGATCTCGCAACGATTACCGAGAAGGTAATGTCGCCACTGCTTCAGTGCATGAATGACGGCAGCCAGCTCGAGGTCGTGAACTGGGTAGTTTTCTTCGTGAGGGCGCAGTTGACGAGAGGCATAAGCAATCACTCTGCGCTCCTGCATTAGGACACAGCCTAATCCTTGGCGGGAAGCGTCGCAGTAAATGACGAAGTCCTTCTTAGTATCAGGTGGTGCAAGCACGGGGGCAGAAGTCAACTTGTCTTTGAGCGCCTGGAAACTTTCCTGACACTTGTCTGTCCAGTCAAACTTGACACCCTTATGCAACAAATTAGTCAGAGGCCTGGCAATCTTGGAGAAGTTCTCGACGAATTGACGGCAATAGCTGGCGAGACCGAGAAAACTTCGGACTTGCTTCACATTCTTCGGAGGAGTCCAATCGAGAATAGCCTGAACTCGTTCAGGGTTGACGGCAATACCATCTTTGGAGATGACATGCCCAAGATAGGTTACTTCGGGAAGCCAGAATTCACACTTGGAATACTTAGCATACAGCTGATGCTCCCGAAGCTTTTCCAGCACAAGACGAAGATGTTCAGTATGTTCCTCCTTGTTCTTGGAAAATACAAGGATATCGTCCAAATAAACCACGACGAACTTGTCGAGGTAATCCATGAATATATAATTCATCAGACGAGAGAAGGTGGCTGGAGCATTCGTTAAGCCGAATGACATGACGGTGTACTCGTATGATCCATACCGAGTCACGAAGGCGGTTTTTGGGATGTCCTCTTCACGAACACGGATCTGGTGGTAACCCAACCTCAAGTCGAGTTTGGAGAACACTGATGAACCAGCCAGTTGATCATAAAGATCATTGATCCGAGGAAGAGGGTATTTATTCTGAATGGTAGCTTGGTTTATAGGACGGTAGTCTTGGACCAATCGGTTTGTCCCATCCTTCTTCCTAACAAAGAGAGAAGGTGCTCCCCAAGGAGAGCAACTTGGGCGAATGAAACCTTTGACAAGAGATTTGTCGATTTCCTCCTTAAGCTCAAGGAGTTCATGCGGCGGCATCTTGTAGGGTCGTTTAGCTATAGGGGTAGTGCCGGGTTTCAAGTCGATGATGAATTCGATAGCTCTAGCAGGGGGAATCCCTGGAAGTTCTTCTAGGAATACATCTTGGAATTCACGAACGACGGGAACGTTTTCAATGCCCTCGAGTGGTGCAGCGTTCAACGCATTCAAGGCATAAAGTCGTGCCTCGGTGTTCTGAACTAGATGAGCTTGATAAGCTATTATTTCATCAGAAGGGTGTAGCAGATGGACGACCTTAGTGGCGCAAACTATAGAAGCAGTATGCGCTTTTAACCAATTCATTCCCAGAATGAGATCAATGCTACAGGACTTCAGTACGATGGGAGAGACAAGGAATTCCAGTCCTTCGATTTCTACAGGGACGTCGTTGCAAATCATGGAGGTTCGACATTGGCCCGCAGGGGTGTGTACTAATAGTGAAGCATCCATGTTCTCACATGTAATGTCGTGCAAGCATGCAAAACCTTCTGACATGAATGAATGCGATGCACCTGTATCAAATAAAACGGATGCTGGTACTGAATTTACGAGGAGGGTACCCATCACAGTAGCAGGCTGGTCTTGAGCTTCATTGAGATCAACATGGTTGGCATGAACACGACCATAAGACTTGGCACTGTTGCTGCGAGGCTGGTTGCTTCCACGGCCAGTTGCTGGAAGGGCCAGTTGATTCCGGTTCTGGTTGCATTCCCTAGCACGGTGCCCTGGTTGTCCACATCTGAAGCACAAACCATTCTCGGGAGTAGGAACAGGAGCTTGGGGTGGTGGAGCTGGAAGCCTTGGCTGCCTAGTTGGAGCCGTAGGCAGACGAGGTGCAGCATAGGACTGCCTTGGGGCAGGTGCATTCGGCTGGTACATGCTGTTGGGAATCCATATCTTGCGCTTTTGCGAGGACGGGCCCGAAGATGAGCCCGTGTCACGGCTGCGCCTGTGAGAGCTCTGGTATTCCTGCAGACCAGTTTCGACATTGATGGCTTTGTTCACCAGAGTGGCGAAATCAGCAAAGTCATGCACTAGAAGTGCGAGCTTGATGTCAGCTTGAAGGCCATCACGGAACTTCTCCTGTCTGCGTGCATCAGTTGCAATGTCTTCTTCAGCATAGCGGGACAAGTCAAGAAACTCCCGCTGGTAAGCTTCCACAGTTTTGTTGCCTTGGGTGAGGTTGCGGAACTCACGCTTCTTCCGGTCCATGACTCCCTGAGGAATGAAGCGAGCACGGAAGGCAGCTTGGAAGTCTGGCCAGGTGATGATTGTTCCAGCTGGCAGTGTACGCCTGTGGCTGTCCCACCATTGAGCTGCGGGTCCCTTCAGGAAGAAGGAAGCAAAGGTGACATAGCTGGCAGGGGCTACCTCAGCAGACTCCATCTCATAGGTGATGTCACGGAGCCAGTCATCAGCATCCAGAGGCTGAGTTGAGCTGCGGTACACAGTTGGGTTCAGGCGCATGAAATCCTGCAGAGTTACTGGGGTTAGCTGCTGGTTCATATTGGGGCGAGGAAACTGAGCCATCATATTCTCCATGAACTGGCGATTCATCTCAAGCTGTTGGACCATACTAGCCATGTACTCAGGCGGTGGTGGGGCGTTGCCACCACGACCACGACCACCTGGTCTAACCATCCTGCTAATATTTAACAGGGGTAGTTCAGCATTGAGAAATTTGCAAAAATAACAAGAGTCATTCATGATGAAACATGCACAACGAAAGCAGCACGATAGATACTACATAGTAGTCGGCATATCTTACAAAAGAGATCATGCATGGAGTTCGTTACACAGAGTTTGGTACATAGACTAAGACATCATAGGCGGCACGCAGGCTCGCGGCGAATGCATCTAACACTAACAAGCAAGTCTACATCAGTCCCACGCGGTACTGCGGAGGTAGCTGTAGCCTGAAAGCTGGTAGTGTGGCATCGGGTACACCACGTCGGCAACCTGGGGTCCGCGGGTACTCTGGTGCAGAACCTGACGCTCAAGTGGCAGAAGAGGACCAAGTGCAGGAGAGTAGCCTCCCACATCTGGCCAGCCGACGCCCTGAGGCATCACGGTCCTGGCAGGGTAGACCGCAGAACGCGATAGATCACCAGATCGGACAGAGGGGTGCAACAGTGTCAGAGCACGGTAGAGGTGCTGACGAGTGGTGTACAACTCGTGGCGAAGAGCTCGGTTAGCGCGATCCAGCCCATCAGCATGCAGAACCAGGTTCTGATGGTAGAAGGGCTCTCGGGTGACAGTGGAGTAGGCAGCAGTGTAGTAACCCTCCGCACCAACATCGGATGCGATAGCAACGTGCCTGAAGGGGGAGGTATCCAACTCCTGATACTCTCCACGGAGACGTGTCAGAGCAGCATAAGCAGCGTCGTGGACTGCCATATCGATAGTCACTCCAACACCATGAGCAGTGTGCAGCACGGTAGTGGAGTCATACTCTCGAGAGTAGAGGTGGACGATGGCACGGTACTGCTCCTGGTTGAAGTCCTGGTACTCCTCATAGACGGTGTACTCAGGGTGCCAGCGATAACCCAGATAGGTCATCATCTCAACCAACACAGCAGGTGATCCTGAGGCACCAATGGCCGTCGTGTGGCGCACGACCTGCCTCGTGGGTTCCATCTGAAAACAAAGATGTTTTCACAGGAGTCAAATGACAATGTGGATAATGTTCAATTACTACTCTAAAGAACAACTAGGGCTTATCCAACTTTGGGGTGAATGTCGTAACGGGACCCTAGTGTCAGAGTTAGTAAAATCGTTTAACCCGAGTAGGAGAGAGTTCAGAGTCCCAGAGTAAAGGTCGAGGAGTAAAGGATCCTAGTACCACCCGATGGCGACGTGGGCCCGTAAGGCACACAGCCAAGTTAGTAAAAGTTTTTACAATGTCTAGACTCGACTTTGTCCAAGGAGTGTGGAAGGGGGATTCCTACAGGCAGTCGGCTCTGATACCAACTTGTGACGCCCCCGATTTGACCGTACACTAATCATACACGCAAACGTGTACGATCAAGATCAGGGACTCACGGGAAGATATCACAACACAACTCTACAAATAAATAAGTCATACAAGCATCATATTACAAGCCAGGGGCCTCGAGGGCTCGAATACAAGAGCTCGATCATAGACGAGTCAGCGGAAGCAACAATAACTGAGTACAGACATAAGTTAAACAAGTTTGCCTTAAGAAGGCTAGCACAAACTGGGATACAGATCGAAAGAGGCGCAGACCTCCTGCCTGGGATCCTCCTAACTACTCCTGGTCGTCGTCAGCGGGGCATCACGTGAGTAGTAGGCACCTGCGGTGTAGTAGGGGTGTCGTCGACGGTGGCGTCTGGCTCCTGGGCTCCAACATCTGGTTGCGACAACCAGGTAGAAGGGATAGGGGAAGAGGCGAGCAACCGTGAGTGACTCATCCAAAGTACTGCGTAGCCCGCCTAGCAAAGAGGCGTTAGGACTGCAACGTATGGCGTATGGTGTATATCATGATGTAGGGAAAAGGTAGCCTATTCATCGGTTCGTATCAGATACTTTGGCGATACAGTCAGTTGCATCTACGCTATAGAGGTGTCGCGACTGCCTGATTCTATCGATGGACGCGGACCGCCCTCTTCATGGCAGTCTATCGGTGGACTGGCAGCTAAGAGGGGGATAGCTAATCCTGTCGAAGACTACGCTTCTGGCAGCCTCCGTCTTGCAGCATGTAGAAGAGAGTAGACTGAAGTCCTCCAAGTAGCATCGCATAGCATAATCCTACCCGGCGATCCCCTCCTCGTCCTGTTAGAGAGCGATCACCGGGTTGTATCTGGCACTTGGAAGGGTGTGTTTTATTAAGTATCCGTTCTAGTTGTCATAAGGTCAAGGTACAACTCCAAGTCGTCCTGTTACCGAAGATCACGGCTATTCGAATAGATTAACTTCCCTGCGGTGCACCACATCCCAACACGCTCGATCCCATTTGGCCGGACACACTTTCCTGGGTCATGCCCGGCCTCGGAAGATCAACACGTCGCAGCCCCACCTAGGCACAACAGAGAGGTCAGCACGCCGGTCTAAATCCTAAGCGCACAGGGGTCTGGGCCCATCGCCCATTGCACACCTGCACGTTGCGTGGGCGGCCGGAAGCAGACCTAGCCTAGTGGCGTTCCAGTCCAATCCGGCGCGCGCCGCTCAGTCGCTGACGTCACGAAGGCTTCGGCTGATACCACGACGTCGAGTGCCCATAACTATCCCCGCGTAGATGGTTAGTGCGTATAGCCAGTGGCCAGACTCAGATCAAATACCAAGATCTCGTTAAACGTGTTAAGTATCGCGAACAGACCAGGGCCAGGCCCACCTCTCCTAGGTGGTCTCAACCTGCCCTGTCGCTCCGCCTCAAAGATCCACACAGAGGGCCGTTGGGACAAAGGTCCTTTCAGCCCCCAATCCGTGAATCACTCGCGGGTGCTCCACAAGCCGACCCGTCTTTAGTCAACATGTATCCTGTAGAAAGTATATAGTATATACCCGTGATCACCTCCCGAGTGATCACGGCCCAGTAGTATAGCATGGCAGACGGACAAGAGTGTAGGGCCACTGATGGAACACTAGCATCCTATACTAAGCAGTAGGATAGCAGGTAATGGTAACAACAGTAGTAGCAAGGACAGGCTATGCATCAGGATAGGAATAACGGAAAGCAGTAACATGTACACTACTCTAATGCAAGCAGTAAAGAGGAGAGTAGGCGATATCTGGTGATCAAGGGGGGGCTTGCCTGGTTGCTCTGGCAAGAGAGAGGGGTCGTCAACTCCGTAGTCGTACTGGGTAGCAGCGGCGTCGGTCTCGGTGTCTAGCGGAAGAAGAGGGGGGAAGAAACAATAAATATAATGCAAACAGATGCATAACGATGCATGACAAGGCAAGTAACGGTGCTAGGGGTGCCCTAACGCGGTATTAGGTGATACCGGTGAAGGGGGATAACATCCGGGAAAGTATCCCCGGTGTTTCGCGTTTTCGGACAGATGAACCGGAGGTGAAATGTTGCAGGTTAACTATGCTATGGACACGTGGCGGACGAACGGGCTGCGTATCCGAATTCGTCTCGTCGTTCTGAGCAACTTTCATGTACAAAGTTTTTCCATCCGAGCTACGGTTTATTTTATATTAATTCTAAAAGATTTAAATCACTTTTAGGATTTATTTATTTAATTTAATCAACATTATCCAGAATAGTGTCTGCTGACGTCATCATGACGTCAGCAGTTGACTTGGTCAACCTGACAGGTGGGTCCCGATCGTCATACTCTGTTTTAATTAACTAACAGTTAATTGGGTTAATTAGTGATTAGGTTAATCTAATTATAATTAATTAACCTAATTAATTCCTTAATTAATTAACCTAATTAATTCCTTAATTAATTAATTAATTAATTTTATTATTATTATTATTTTCTCTTTTTTTTGAATCGTTCTGGGCGTGGGGCCCCCTGTCATTGGCCCAGAGGGGCTTTGCGGGTGCCGGGTGTCGGGCACCAGCCCGAGCGGTTCGGGCGTGCGGGCGAACCCGACGACGGGCGCCGCGGGCGTGGCCGAAGCCTGAGCGGCGACCAGCGCGCGGGGGCGGCACGGCGAGGCCCCCAGGCCGCAGCGGCAACAACCGAGGGCGGGGTGCGCGAACTGCGACGGCGGAGGTGGTGTTCAGGGGCGGAGCAGAGCTCCGGGGCGCACGACCGTCGGCGACGAGGCGAGCAAGGGCGTGGCCGTGCATAGTCCTGGTGAGGCGGGGCGGTGCGGGGTCGACGGCGACCAACAGGGACGCGACCACGGTGAGCGCGCACGGGAAGGAGGCCGCGGGCGTGCCCGCAGGCAAGGCGCAGGGCGCGGCCACGCACCGGGCGCGGACACGACCAACAGGGGCAGGCCCGTGGCGGAGGCTTCGTGACGAGCATGGGGAAGGGGCGGTGACCGGCGAGGCGGTGTGCGTGCGCGCGAGGCGACACAGAGGAGAAGGAGGAGGGGAAAAGGCGGCTGCTCACGGCGGGAAGTAGGGACTAGGCAGCGGGCGTGAGGAGGGCGACGGGGACGAGCGACGTGGTGGTGGCGACGGGCGTCGGGGTGACTTCGGGGCTCGGCAACGGAGTGGCGGTGGGCGTCCAGCGAGGCGACGCCGTGGAGGAGGACGAAGGCGCGGCGGAAGGAAAACGCGAGGAGGAGGCCGGAGGTTGGTGCTCGGCGCCGGCGGGCGGCGACTGTCTCCGGGCGCGGGCGCTCCGAGAGGAGGGGAGCGAGTAGCCGAGGGGAAGTGGGGGTCTTCGCCCCGATCCAGATTGGATCGGGAGGGGGGAAGAGGGAGTGGCGGCGTGGGGGGGGAGTGGGGGTTTTGGGTGGGGGTTAGGGTTAGTGGGGGGGTGGGGTGGCCTAATAGGCCTGGGGAGGTGCGGGGTGGGCCGGCGTGGTCGGCTGAGCCGACTGGGCCAAGGGGCCCAGTGGGGGGGGGGGGGCTTGTGGCCTGCTGGGCCGAAGCCCGGGGGCAGGGGGGTTCTCCTTTTCTTTTCTTCTTTTTTTTGGTTTTGTTTTCTGTTTTTTTTTGTGTTTTCTTTCTCTTATTTATTTTATGTTCTGTTTTATTTCATTTTCAATCATTTAGACATTCTATAAAATATGTTTGCTGCACTATAATTACCTATGCCATTTTGGCACAGCCCGAACATTTTAGTTTAATATTTTGAAAACTTTTATAATTTAACTTTATTTTAATGTTTGAATTTGACTCGGTTTTGGACTAACGGTAGATTATCAATAGTAACCGGGGTGACGTGGCATGATTATCGTTGGATTACTGTAGCTTGATTACCCGGGCGTTACACATGGTCAGCTACCGCCATATCCAGCTGAACTCTGGATTATGTATCTTCTTCCACTTACTTTTGAAAGTTACATTGCTTCCCTAAATAGCCAATATCGCTGAGTCCATAGACACCCAGAGCATCCCTAGATCCATCAATATGAGCTTGGCTTCTCTAGCCAACCCCTTCGTGCTCAGACAATTAAGGCCTTCATTAAAATCATTGATAGCTAGCCATGGGCGAACCAAAACTGGCAATGGACCATGGGGTATCCCAAGTTTTATATCTCTTTGGAACCTATGCTTCCCCATAGATAGACGGTAGTCTCCATGATTTCGGTACAACCTCCTTCACCAATGCATCAACATGGTACCTCGAGTAACCCAAAATCTCAAGGTTTATAGACTGACTCCAGAAAATTACAATACCTCTGCTCCTCCTTGAGCTTGCTATAACATAATAAGACTTGTCAAAACCAAACGACGCTAAACTCTCGGCCTATGCTTTATCTAATTGAGTTTCAACAAGGCATAACATGGTCGGGGCATATTTGTTCATGAGTTCGCGAACTTCTCAGACTATTGCATGGTTTCCCAATCCATGGCAGTTCCAGCATAACAGATTCATCCTCACTAGGCACCGACAAGCCTAATATTTTTGCCGCCACCCTTGAAACCCTAGTCCGAAGGAGCGATTAGACTGTGGAGAAACCTAATCCCAAGATCCTTCCAATGGATCATCAAGGCCTGAAACGGTGCGGAGATCGTCCCTAAATCTGCCAGAGTAGAACCACGGCGAGACACATCGGGGTGGGGAAAGACAATCAATATTGGAGGTCGTCGATGAGAGAAAGAAAACCCTATCAGGAGGGAATGTTCTCCAGCCCGACGGTGGCGGATTGCGCCCCTCGTCGCCATAAAACTGAGCGGATCGTCTCATTCATACGAGAATTAAGCAGGCTTTTTGAAATGTTGCATGGACAATGTTCTATTGACTGCGTCTAGGGCAATCGCGCACCCTACCCTCCTCGTTGTTTATTGGTCTGTAGATCCGATACTAGAGCCTAATCTGTGCTTTGCCGCGTTGTTTCTCGTTCATAAGTTAATTTTTTTGGACTATTGTAGTTAGAGGTGAACACTTTTACACCAAAAATCAAAGAACCAAGCAGAATTGAGTTGGTAGATATTTCTGGTTTATTCGGTTTATGGTGTTCAGTTTGATGTTTCCATCGCTAGTTATTTGTGTTTGCGTGTATCGTTGGTTTTTATACTATTAGACCATATAGTCGAAATGGATCTCCATTTGCTCTAGCTTCCCTATTTTGTTCGCACATGTAGATGTACTATCACAAGGCGTACCTATAATCTCCAAAAGATGATCATGTTGGCTTGGCTATCCTCCAGCGCCTGATCTTTCTGTCCTGTCTCTCCCCAATGCTAGCATGACATGAGTCTTCCATCACAAATCTATCACTCTTGGAGCTCGACGGGGAAGACGGAGAAAGCGGCTACTCGGTCGCTCGCCATAGAACCAGCTAGCTGGCACGACCTCTTCACAAACACATGAAGCAAAAAACCAGTTCGCCCCTCTCCCGGCAGCGAAATAACCCACAAATGCAATGCATCGAAGGACGATCAAATGCGTAAGGCTAGGACGCTCGCTTTGACTAGTTGTTCAGCCCCCTTGTTTGGTCTCGATCCATATGGAGAACTGAAGGAAAAATAAAAAGGAAGGAAAACTAAAAAGGTAAAGAGGATATTTAAAATGTTTCAAAAATAAAAATATTTATGATTTTTCAAGAACATTGTAAAAAATTGTGAATTTAAAAATATTCATGAATTTAGAAAATGTTCATGAATTTCAAAAAATATTACAAATTAAAAATTATTCAAGTATTTTAAGAAGTTTTATGGATTTAGAAAATGTTCTTGAATTTCAACATAAGTCTTCTAAATTTCAGAAATGTTCATGAATTTTAAAATAGTCACAAAGTTAGAAGGAGCACCAAAAATTTACCTCAATGCACCTCTAAATTAGTACTTTGAGAGATGGCTTTGCCTCTAAAAATTTACTTTGATGGTAGGGCTCTATTCCTGTGAGCTTACGTTGAGTCCATCCACCAATGTTTTGCCCCACATCCCAAGTACTGCTTGAGCTCAGTTGCCAACACAAGCAAAAATAACTAAACATCAAATATCTAAAACAACGACAAGTAATATGGATCGAAGGAATTAATTATTTTAGTTGGGGCGTGCCAGGGCCAGGATCAAGTGAAATGTCTAGCCTACACACAAAGCCTCACCTGTGAGGTCTGGTTTTATAGCTGTCCTTCCCGTGGTACTAAACATAACCTAGTCCGAGCTTTTCCGTCGTCTCCCTGATGCCACCCAATGCCATAATTTCGGCCCAAATTGATAGTCTGTAGCAGGCCTTATCAGGTTACAACATGGGCTTCATTGTTCCTTTTCCGGTTCTCCTACACTAACAGAGAGAATCCACTCAATAACAAAATTGGAGCTTCCAGGCTCCTATTCCGTACGATCTTAATAACTCAAAAGATACTTCCTTCATAAAGAAATATAGAATCTAAACCCTTTTATATTTCTTTACAAAGAGAGTATATTTTAATAACTTTCATCTAAATGAGACTTAGTTGTCTCTCATCTAACTATCTGGCCGACGGATCTAGCTCAAAAGAAAACAAAACTGACCGGCGGATACATGTGCATGATACGTATTTTTGTGCGCTCGCATTTGTAGACTCACAGTTTCTTTGTTGACTGTTGTTTTGCCTTTTCTTTTCTGTATCAACCATTTCCATGTGTTTGCCGACTCGACTGTGTGCCACTTTTCTATCAATTTAGGTGCTAGGCTTGTGTAATGGCCTTCCTTATTCGGTTTTTAGTTTTTTCGTGTGTTTTTATATGCATTTTATGAACGTGTTTGTTAAAACAATCATGTTGATGCTCATTAAAGTAGTGGCAGGGCCAAAAATATTTATCTCAATGATAACTATTTTTTAACTCCTTCCTCGATATACAACTCGACTTTCATTTCCTAGTTGCAAGTCCAAACCATGATACGCAACTTGGGTTCGAACTATTTTTTGTCCCAATTGCAAGTTCATCTTTGGTGCGCAACTAGTGAGACCCAACCCTCTTTTGTCTAAACTGTAATTCCACCCTCGAATGCAACCGAGCACATCATTTTTTTCCTAGTTACAAGTCCACCCTTGACACATAACTAGGGTAGATTTATTTTTGTTCCAGTTGCGACTTCATCCCTGACGCGCAATTGAGTGCCTTTTTTCAGTTGCAACTTCATCCCCGACATGCAACTGGGCTCGTATTTTTCTTTGTTCTAGTTGCAAATTCACCTCGATAAGCAACTAGGGCATGATCCATCTTTTGTCCCAGATGCAAGTCCACCTTTGGCATGCAACTGGGGACCGACCATTTTTGTCCTAGTTGCAACTTCTCCTCCAACATGCAACTGGAATAGCCTTTTTTATAGTTGCAAGTCCACCCTCGATGCACAACCACAGTCTCACCCATGGTTTTGTCCCGGTTGGAAGTCCACACTTCGACACGCAACTCGGTCCCGTCCCATTTCTTTGTCCCAATTACAACTCAACCACCGACATCCAATTGGGGCCCATCCTTTTTTGTCATAGTTGCAAGTACACCCTCGATATGCAACTGGGACCGTGACCAATTTTGCCATAGTTGCAACTTCACCCTAATAGGCAATCGGTGGCCTGGCTCATTTTGTCCCAGTTCCAACTCCACCCTTGACATGCAACAGGGGTCTGATCCATTTTTTCTAATTGCAAGTCCACTCTCAAGACGCAACTTGGCTGATCCATTTTTGTCCTAGTTACAAGTCCACTCTTGACATGCAACTGAGGAGAGGGGTGACCCTTTATCCTTAGTTCAACTCCACCCAAACTTGCAACTAGGCCCACTTTCTTTGTCCTAGTTACAAGTCCACTCTCGATGCGCAATATCAAGTGTTGTGATTCGACTGCACCTACACGGCCCCCAATGCGACTACAAATGGCGACAGGGGGGGCGGGGGGGGGCGTCGACCAGTTGCATGTCCAGCAATTTTTATTTTTTTCATTTTTCTTTATCGTTATTTTGTTCCCAATTTTTTGAAAAAAAATCATGAACCCTTTTAAAAAAATTCTGTATTTTTTTTGTTAACTCGTGACTTTCTTCAAATTTGTGATGTAAAAATTCATAAACTTTTTCCAAATTCATAGAATTCATTTCAAATTTCTAAACATTTTCAAATTCATGAATGTGTATCCAAATTCCTGCATAATATTAATTTCATCACATTTTTTATCGACAATTTTTTCGATTCTTTAATATCTTTAAAATTCATGGAATTTATCAACATTCTTTCATATTCATGAACAATCTTTAATTTACTAACACTATTTAGATTTATGAACTTTTTTTAATTCACAGACATATTTTAAATCAACAAACATTTTATAAATACAAGTTGAACATTTCGTGAACAATGAATAAACATTTTGTAACGTTGAACAGTTTCTTTAAATGCACAATGAACATTACCTACGATGACCATTAAATTTGTCATTTTTAGTTTTACATATGTTATTAAGTTTTACGAACATTTAAAAAAATGTCAACATTTTTCTATTTCATGATCATTTTTTCTAGTTGATGAATATTTTTATAAGCTGCAAACATTACTTTTAGTTGTACGAAACATCTTTTGTAGTCTTGCACACAACAACAACGTTTGGTATGCTTATTTGTAGGACATCAATCTGCAATGTGCTATCAAAAGAATACAATGTTGCAGTTCTGATGAAGAAATAACGGCGAATCAACTTGTGGTTGAATGGTTAGAGAGACAGTGGTATCCCAGCCCACCAGGGTTTAAGTCCTGGTGCTCGCATTATTCCTGGATTTATTTCAGTATTTTCGGCGATGCGCTTTCAGTGGAAGGTGACGTTTCCGTCGACGACGAGGTGTCTACGGTTACTTCGTAAATGTCAAAATGATATGCCGGCTCAGTCACTCGAAGATGTTCATAGGGGTAGGATGTGCGTCTGTGCGTTCATAGGGATGAGTTTATGTATGTATGTATGTATGTATGTATGTATGTATGAGCATTTGTGTCTGTAATGTGCTCAAAAAACCGTAGAGCTAAAAGAAAACCATATTTTTTTTTTGAGACGTAAAAGAAAACCACGTATGCAGTGCTACTGATCAAGTCCTAGGGAGATGGCCCAATTGGTGTGAACTGTGAAGTTAAAAAAACACAACGACAACAGGGACAACCGAAAAGCTACACGGCAATAACCAAAATCCTACACCTACGTGACGTAACCGGAAATTTCTATTTGCCGCTCTTTGCGGCAAGTAAGTAGTCGAGGGAACGCGTTAGGATGGGCTGGCCCGTTCAAACGTTAAAGCGAATCCGGTTTTGGGAACCTTCTAGTGGTTCCCAGCAAGTTTTTTCTGGTTTTGGAAACCTTCTAGGAGGTTCCTGAACCAGTTTTTTTATTTCCCCTTTTTACCTTTTTGTTTCTTTTCTTTTCTTTTACTGTTTCTTTTTCTTTTTCGTTTTAATTTTCTTTTTTCTTTTCTTTTCTTTGCTCTTTGTTTTTTCCGTTTTCATGTTTCTTTTGTTTGAGAATTTCAAATGTTTATTCGGAATTTTATGACATGTTCTCCTTTTCAAAATTTTCTCCTAATTACAAAAAATGTTTCCATTTTCAAATTTTGTTCACAATTTCAAAAAAATCGTGTTTCAAAAAGTCTTTCAGGATTTTCAAAAAATGTTCTTGTTTTAAAATTTTGTTGACAATTTATAAAAATGTTCCTGTTTTAGAAAATGTTCAGTAATTTCAAAAAATGTTCTTTTTTTGAATTTTTGTTATGTTCATGTTTTTATAAAATGTTCAGGAATTTCTAATTGTTTTTCCCTTTTTCACAATATGTTCAGAATGTCATTCATTAAATGTTCATGTTTCAGAAAATGTACAGGAATTTCAAAAATGTTCTCATTTCCAAAATTTGTTCTCAATTTCAGAAATATGTTCGTGTTTCAAAAAATGTTCAGAAATTTTAGAAATGTTTATTTATTTTCAAAAAATTCACAATATCAGAAAATATTCAATTTTTCCAAAATTGTTCATGTTTTAGAAAACTGTTAGGTTTTAAAAAATGTTCTTGTTTTTTCTAAATTTGGATTACAAAAATTGTTCACATTTTTCAGAAAAAAAAGCTTGGAATATCAAAAAAATATTTGTGGTATTTCAAATTGTTTGAAATTATCAATAAATGCTTCTAAAATGTTTTTTCCCAAAATCTCAACCCTGCTGTCTATTGTTAAAGTATTTGGCGCTTTAATGTCCGACAACAACTTTGTGGTGGAGTGGCTTGGTGATCGTGGTCTGTGGTTTTGTGTGAGGATTGAATCCTAGCGTAGGTTATTTGTTTTCTGGGGTTTTTTTTACGTTGATGTACTTTCGCTCGATGGGCCGGCCCAGTCCTGCGTCGCCCTTGTGTGTCGAGGTCTTGTTTTGACGAAAAATGCGTCACCTAGGAGGTCCCGACGTAACCTTCCAACTAATCCACTCACGCCCCCACCCGCGTGAATTTCAGGTGGGTGGGCCTGTTACTTCCCCTAACCCCAATCATAATCCTTCACGTCGGTTTTTTTACTTAAACTAGCAAATATACCCGTGCATTGCAACAGTAAAAAAAACTATTAGATTATGCAGGTGTGGTAGACATAAAAAAAGTCTAAATCAAATGCTAGGATGAGATAAGGACTTTTAAAATGTCATTTCACAAACTATGTCTGAGTGATGTCATGACAAGATAAGGGACATTTAAAAAGTCATTTCAAAAATTCAAAATGTCATGGTCTCGTCATGACTTGATTTCCTAAGGCGCCACAACGAAATATTTTCTGGCTAAGCAAATTGCATTGATGGAACCTGCATGAGATAAACTGATGAATGATGTGGCTCGCCTTGATCTAGCGTAGCAGTGTTTATCATAATTAGTATTGTGGTACCAGAATAAAGGAAAAATAGAAATTCAGTCATTTCTATATAGCTTATAAAAACTAACCCATAGAAAGTCGTGTCAATTTTTTGGGGCTCAGCATTGTACAGGAGATGGAAACATTTTTTTTACCCGATGTGAGGGACTAAATAAAACCATAAAACAACCTCTACATATCCCTAATAAAACCTGTACGTTAGCAATGGTTCATTTTTTTCATTATTTACGAATATGTTTTAGTTTTTGTGTAAATTTTTGAAAATTCTCAAATATGTTTTGAATACTTGATATTTAAAAAAATCATGAACATTTTTCATTTCACGATCATTTATTTGAAATCGTGTTTTTTAATAATATGCGAACGATTTTTTAAAATCGTGATCATTTTATGATATTCCGAATGTTATTTGAATCCACAAACAGTTTATTATTTCTCAATATTTTTTAAAAAACTCACAATTTTTTGAAATTTGGTTCTTTTGAAAATCCCGAATTAATTTGAAGAAGGAAAAACTAAAATAAAAATGAGAAAGTAAAAATCAAAAAGCGAAATAGGTAACAAGGGTGCTACGACCTGCAAATGGGCCGGCTGATTACAGCGTGCGGGAGGAGGAGGCGCACTTGCTGAGAGAAGGAGAAAAAAAAGGAGAGAAAGGGGGTAGGAACCAGGATTAAACCTGGGTCTCCCATCAAGAGGGTGGAGGTCCTATCCATTGCGCTCCTCGGGTGCTTATGTTATGTGAGTGTATCAGTATATAAAAACAGCGGAACCCGACCAGTATTTTGAGATAAAAACGAACCATTTTTCCTCCCTTACGGATGACACGGTGGGTAATTTATGGCAACTTCGGGGCAATTACTGTGACGTACCGTCTAGAAAATGATGCAATGATGTCAGAAGCTTATCGCTTTTGGATGATCGTGCTATTTAAGTCGGTCAACTAGCTCGTCACGAGGCAAGATGAGACCGGGTGTGAAAAACTTAAGTATGAGCAATTTTCGGTGTGTTTTGACATCCCAGCTGGCCCAAGACGGACGGGATGATCGTCGTGATTGGCCCTGCATATAATAGATGTTTTAAAAATAACATATATAATTGTAAATGGTAAAATTTGAGACCGGTCCGGTCAATATCTGTGGGCACGCCCGCGGACATTTGTGGACTCAAATTTGCAACCTGATGCTCTTACAAAAACTTTACATACTTACTATACTAGTATGTGATGAAGGAACAATCAGTCTGTAGTTCTACATAGAGTAGTATGTTACACTGTACACTTGTTTCCGGTTCCCCTCGAGGCTGGATGCCTGGATGCCTGGATTATATAGCTAGGCAAAGGGAGATGCCGATTGACTACCTGCCGCCGATGCTTACCCGCGCACGTCTCTCTGGGTATCCGTGAAGCCACCTTGTACGGTCACTATCAAGGTTCCTCCTGCACCAAGCAACGTCGGTTGCGGCGGCTCCGTGCCCGACGACGACGACTGCGCAGCCGCCTCCGCCTTGCCGTCCCCCCGGCCCTGGGACAGCTCCGCCTCCGTCCGGCAGAGAGGGCACGTCGTCCTGGTGCGCAGCCATGCGTCGACGCACTCCACGTGGAATACGTGCCCACAGTTCGGCAGCTGCCGCACCGCGTCTCCGTCCGCGAGCTCCGACAGGCACACGGCGCAGTCGGCCCCAGCGGCGCTGGTGGAGCCGGCCTCCTTCCGGTGCACGGTGACCGGCAGCGCGGAGAGCGCGGACGCGTCCAGCCCGTGCCGCCGGCTGCCGATCCTTCCGAACGAGTTGATGGACCGGAAGATGCCAGCGGCCAGGCCGCCGCTGCCGCGGCCTCCGCCTCGGCCAGAGCGATACACCAGCACGTACAGCAGGACGCGCATGACGACGATGGCGACGGTGAGCCCGAAGAGGACGAAGACGACGGTGAGCGCGACGCGCCCAGTGAAGCTGTCGTTCAGCTGCCGCTCGTACGGATCCCCGGCGCCTTCCGGCGTGGCCGGCGCGCCAGCCATGGTGCTCCCTGACATGGCACTGATCGACAAGCTTAGCAGGACTCCCAGACTGAAAAAAGAGATGGAAGAAAGAGAAGAAGGCAATGTCAGGTTTAGCAGCACTCAACTGCATGTGTGTTCTCTCACAGCTTAATTAGCTTGGGCAAGAGAAGACGCTGCTCGGTTCAACGAGTGGTGTCATTGTCACGTATACAATAGAATTACGAGGCACTTTCAAAAAAAAAAAGAATTACGAGGCTGACAATCCTCAAAAAAAAAAGAATTACGAGGCGATCACACGCATATTGCTCATTGGTCATGGTCAGGTACTCAGGTCTGGGAGATGTGGGCTTGATCAGCGTGGTTTGAGTACGTTTACCTGAGCTTTCGGTCCACAGAAGACTTTTCTGTCGTGTAAATTTGTAATAGGAAGTGTACAGGCGAAGGCAAGACGAAACTTCGAGGAACTGAACGACCAAGATAAAAACGTTGACTTTGCAAACCCGACCAAAGAACCAATATGTGATTTTTTTTAAGCGTCAGTACAGACACCGTAGGCGCCTCGTCGTCGACGGGAACGTCTCCTCCCACTGAAAGCGCATCACCGGAAATCCTGAAATAAATCCAGGAATAATGCGAGCACCAGGATTTGAACCCTGGTGGGTTGGAGATACCACTGTCCACCTAACCATCTCAACCATAGGTTGGTTCGCCAATATGTGATTTGTTGGTTATAGGAGAACAGTGGTATCCCTAGTTCACCCGTGGTTGGATGCTTAAGACTTGACACTAGTGCTCTCGTATTTTTCTGAATTTATTTCAAGGCATTCAACGATGTGCGTTCAGTGGAAATAGACATTTCCGACAACTACAAAAGCGTGTTTGACGATTTTTTTTAATATTAAGATGATGTGCCGGCTTAATCTCTTGAAAGTGCTCATATGGGTAGGTATGAGCATCTGCGTAACCAAAAAAATGTTTTTTTTAATGTTTTGATGTTGCTCATCACGTCTGCCACACATACTAGACCCAAGAACTTTAAACACACATAAATTTCTTGAAGACCATTCGGGTTTGAGTGTGAAAATTTCTGCAAATGGAATAAAGCTGAGCATGGAAATTTCTTCAAATCAAACAGAGCCGGAACGATGCAGCGAAACGACTGCCACGACAAGAAGTGATAATCCTACATCCACGTAAAGCTATGAACCCCTCTTACGTAAACTTCCAAGAAAAAAGTCACATGTGGCAAGAATCATAGGGTATTTATTCCAAGGTTATAAAATTACAATCTTCAGCGACTAGCTCACTGACACACAAAGGAGGGTGGTTTAGCCAGCACGTAGTGCTATCCCCATTCCGTCCAAATGTTGCTAAACAATGTGCAACTCTATTCTGAAAGCGATAAATTTTTACTGGAACAGGCATAGTTGGAACTTCCATGGGCTGGGCTGGGCGTAACACAACACAAGCGGGAACTCAAGCACCAGGGCTATATATCACCCGTTGCAAGGCAAGTTATGTCTCGCCTCTGTCGGGCGCTCTAATAGCCCGGCCCTTTACTGTACCATGTTTTTTTGTGTTCCTTTTTCGCCCTTGGTTTTTATTTTGTTTTTTCTTTGGGTTTTCTTATTGCGTTTTTATTTATTATTTTTTTATTTCTTTCTTTGGTTTTCTTCGGGGTTTTTGTTTCAACACATGTCTACATTTTTCATATGCATCGTACAATTTTCTTTTTGTCATACACATTGACTTTTTAAAAACAATACTTGTTAACATTTAAAAAAATATGCATGGTGTCTAATTTTTCATACCCTTTGCATATTTTTTCTATGCATATAAAACTTTTTCTATACACATTGAACATTTACGAAGTACTCCCTCTGTTCCAAAATATAAGTCTTTCTAGAGGTTCCAATAGGTGACTACATACGGAGCAAAATGAGTGAATCTACACTAAAGTATGTCTACATACATCTGTATATTGTAGGCCATTTGAAATATTTAAAAAGACTTCTATTTCGGAACGGAGGGAGTACATGACTAACATTCTACAAAAACATGTTTGAACCTTTTTCAAACACATGTTAAACATTTTCCAAGTACACATGGCATCATTTTTTGTATGATAAAAAACATTTTTTGGAACTATGCAAGATTTTTTTACATGTACAAACATCTGTATGAAAAATGTCATGAACACATTTTTGAAACAAGTGAACAGTTTTTAAAATGTAACATACATTTTTTTGGAATGTATGTGACATGTTTGAATTACAATAAAGTTTTATAATGTATAGCATTTTCTTAAATGTCATATGCATTTTATTTTTGCAAGTCATCATATTTTTTAAATGTCACAAACATTTCTTGTACACATGATTACCATTTTCCGCATACATGATTAAGAGTTTCTACTTTTTTGCGAAAATGGTCCAGATCTATTCTCAAAGTTCGGCGGAACTACAAAGCATCTCGAATATAATAAAAAATACACCAAGATTCCAAGACCCCCAAACAACTAATACTGCTGCCAGAACAAGCCGCTGATGTGTTGTTGTCCTTGCTCCCCTATGGGAGCCGACTTGACCTGGTCGATGACAACCGGAAAGTCTTCGTGCACGTGCCCATAAGGACCGGCGCCTCAGAACCACAGTCGATGCCGTTGAACCCCTGCATTGATCAGAAACACCTGACACCAAATCTCGCCACAAAGACGAGAAACCCTAACCTCACTGTCCTAAAGAGACGGTAGGGATCTACTCCCTCCGTCCCAAAATATAAGAACAATTTTAACACTAGCATAGTATCAACAATGTTCTTATATTTTGGGACAGAGGGAGTATGTTGGAGCTCCATCGACTACGTCCACACAGACATACTCAAGGAGAATCGGAGCCCGAAAGACAAACACGAAGAACTAGTGCCGCCATCTGCCTGAGCACCACATTGCGAGGACTAAAAAACCCTAACCTAAATTATTAACCGGAGCGGTGGCACCGGAATTCCCCTCCCGGCCGCTGGCTACCAAAGTGGCAGGGATAGGGGAGGCGAATACACGGACTCTCCGATGAAGTTTGGAGAGAAGAGTTTTCCCTAGTCACCTAGGGTTACGGAAGGAAAACGAGCCCCTGAGATGGATCAAAAAGTTGAAGGATTGTTCCTGTTTATCTTTATTGCTTCACAATTTACATTTTCTACTATTTTTCATTCACATTATTTATTTTCCATATACATTAGAGACATTTTTCATACATATTTAATATTTTTCAAATGCATGATTAACGGTTTTTTAAAAATTAGGTGAAGTATTTTTTATGATATATATATTTAGAATATTTCAAAATATAAATAATAGACAAAACGTAATTTTTCTTACGAAAACGTGAATAAAAATCAAAAGAGAAAAAACATGTGTGATGTCAGCACGACGATGCCACACTGTTGCTGGGTCGTCCCAGTACCAGCTCCCTACACACTGTTGGAAATATGAGCAATTTACCAAATTATTTTATTAACAGAAATACTAGATAAAGCATGACTAATATAGAAGAGATAAAACAAGTCATGCGTTCTGACAGAGAAAAGGTAAATAGCTTCTGCATATATGAACCGTAG
Source organism: Triticum urartu (assembly GCF_003073215.2). NCBI lineage: Eukaryota > Viridiplantae > Streptophyta > Magnoliopsida > Poales > Poaceae > Triticum > Triticum urartu. Next base: position 122,011,451 of record NC_053024.1, read on the forward strand.
CCTATCATATCTAAAGCAGACAGTATAGCAAGTACATATATGAAGTAGAACCTAACATGTGTAGGACAAGGACTAGAACAAGGAACTGCGGCAAAACCTTTAACAGGAAAGACAAGAACACGTACGGGACAGCAGCAGTAGAAGCGCTGGACTTGGGGTCGGTGTCCTCGCTTGGCATGTCGTCGAGGAGGCCGTGGACGTCGGGGAAGAAGTCGTCGTCGGGGAAGTAGTCATCGGCGACCGGATCGTCCGTGATGAAGCAGCCAGTAGTCGCGCTGAGCGCTCCCCAAAAACCTTATCACCCTTCTCCCGTACAAGACTCAAAAGGTGCGGTTTCGGAGGCCTACTGTCCCGACCTGCGGTGCACGCCGCAAGCCGGGATGGGGAAGATCGTAGCAGCAGCGCAATGCTTAGGAACTTTCTTTGTGGCGAGAGGAGGGGGATCTTCTGGTGTGTCTCTCTGGAGAGGAGCGACCTCTCTTATATAGGCACAGGAGAAGGACGCGAAGAGGCTGCGGCGGGAGCTGAAGCAACGAAGGGAGACGAAGCGAATAGGCAGCGGCCGAAGAGGCGCGCCGTTCGAATTCAGTGTCCACTACAGAAAAACGTTTCAACTCCCACGTGACCTTTCGTATACCCGTCGTGCGTGGCAAAAATTTAGACATCGGCTCGGCTCATTCCTGCAACCCGCGTCGCGTCGCGTCGTGACGAGGCGTGGCGTGGCGTGGCGAGGCGGGCGGCGGAGGAGGAGCGCGCATGGATGTCACTCTTGTTCTCATGCTCATACATGTGGGGAAAGAACCTCCCTTATAAAAAGGTCCAACTCCCTCTAAACTAGCAATGTGGGACTAAACTTTGTTCCACCTCTTTCCTTGCACAAATGGGCTGCGTGGGCCTCTAGGATTTATTAGGAATTTCTGAAAATGCTATTGGGCTAGGCCCAAAATAGACAAAATTCCAGCAATCCCCCACCAGATCCCAGAGGCACACAAAAATTTGCCTTTGGTTCCAAAACACTGTTTTATATACCGGTACTGAAGTGGAGACTGTTAAGTTGAACTTCCACCTAGAACTCTATGCTACACTAGTAAGCAACTTGAACAGTGGACTGGGCCTTGAACTGCAAGTTTTCTGCGAATCTAGCTTCACATAAAGCCTTGACCGATACGTGGCTACCGTGGGTCTTCCCCGCGGGTGGAGCTTATGCGTCATACTCCGTGACCTTTCATGAGTTTACTAGAGAGAACCCTACTCTCATAGATTGCGACGTTTAACAATCAGACTCATATAGGTGTGTTCTTCAAAAGATGTTCTGCAGGATAACATCTCTACTTAAATAAGCCACTTAGAACACATTAAGATATACATCAACCTGCCATGCAGATAAGGAGAGTATTGCATCTTCATGGAGTGGTATTGTGAATAGTAAGGATACTCTCCTCTCAGTTGACCAACAGCTTGTCTTCCACATCTAATTCACGTGATCTCCGATCACAAAGAATAGGTTACCACTGTGAACAACTCATATTGTGGGTCTCATACCCATCTCCCTCAATGCATTATCTATCACATTACGTGATAGACCCTTAGTAAAAGGATCTGCCAGATTTTTAGACGTTTGGATATAATCCAATGCAATAACTCCGGAGTCTTTCATTTTTCTGACAGACTTTAACCTTCTTTGAACGTGTCTTGATGACTTCATGTTATCCTTTGAGCTGCTTACTTTTGTGATCACAGTTTGATTGTCGCAGTTCATAAGGATACGCGGTACAGGTTTCTCAACAACCGGTAAGTCATTCAAGAGCCGACGAAGCCAATCTGCTTCGACCATAGCTGTATCTAGTGCTGTGAGTTCTTCTTCCATTGTTGACCTCGTTAAGATGGTCTGCTTGCAAGACTTCCAAGAAACAGCGCCACCTCCATGAGTGAATACATAACCGCTCGTGGCCTTTATCTCATCAGCATCTGAGATCCAGTTTGAGTCACTATATCCTTCAAAAACCTTTGGATGCCCGGTGTAGTGAATTCCATAATTTGCAGTGCCTTTCAAATAACGCAAAACTCTCTCTAGACCTTTCCAATGCACATCTCCTGGTTTTGAAACAAACCGACTCAGTTTGCTAACAGCAAAAAAGATGTCAGGTCTTGTAGCACTGGCTAAGTACATAAGTGAGCCAATAATCTGAGAATACTTCAATTGGTCTCTAGCAATTCTTCGATTCTTTCGAAGCAACACACTAGCATCATATGGTGTTGGAGAGGGCTTGCAGTCACTATAGCCAAAGCGACTCAAGATCTTTTCCACATAGTGAGATTGAAGCAATGTAATCCCACCATCATCGTCTCTCAACAACTTGATGTTCAGAATGACATCAGCCACTCCTAAATCCTTCATCTCAAAACAACGAGATAGGAAATCCTTGACCTCCTTAATAACATTCAGATTGGTTCCGAAAATCAGTATGTCATCAACATACAAGCACAGGATAACTCCCTCGCCCCCACCATGGCGATAGTACACACATTTGTTAGCTTCGTTCACAACAAAGTCTGCAGCTGTTAAAGTTCTTTCAAACTTCTCATGCCACTGTTTGGGTGATTGCTTAAGGCCGTACAAAGACTTCAGCAACTTGCACACTTTCCCTTCCTGACCATCTAGTACAAACCCATCTGGTTGTTCCATATAAATTTCCTTGTCCAACTCTCCATTTAGGAAAGCAGTCTTAACATCCATTTGATGAACGAGAAGACCATGCGAGGCAGCTAGTGAAAGTAGAACTCAAATAGTGGTCAGTCGAGCCACAGGTGAGTAAGTATCAAAAAAGTCTTCACCTTCCTTTTGGGTATAACCCTTAGCCACAAGCCGAGCCTTGTACTTTTCAATAGTACCATCAGGCCTAAGCTTCTTCTTGAATACCCATTTGCATTCTATAGGTTTGCACCCATAAGGACGATCAGTTATCTCCCAAGTTTCATTTGCCAAGATGGAATCCATCTCGCTACGAACCGCTTCCTTCCAGTAGTCAGCATCTTCAGATGCATAGGCCTCTGAAATAGAACTGGGAGTGTCATTTATGAGGTACACAAGAAATCATCACCAAAGGACTTTGCAGTCCTCTGTCTCTTACTCCTAATAGGAACTTCATTGTTCTCCTCCACAGGACTTTCAAAGTGTTCCATCGAAATTGTGGGTTCGATAATTGTAACTGGTTCCTGATTCGATGAACTAGGCATCTCCTGATTAGATGAGGTAGCCATATCCTTCATGGGAAAGATATCTTCAAAGAAAGTCGCATCATTCGACTCCATGATCGTACCAACATGCATGTCAGGTACCTCAAATTTTACAACCAAGAATCTATAGCCAATGCTATGAAAAGCATATCCCAGGAAAACACAATCCACGGTCTTTGGTCCAAACTTCCGCTTCTTTGAAATTGGTGCATTGACTTTCGCCAAACAACCCCATGTTCATAGATAAGAGAGTTTTAACCTTTTCTTCTCCCATTCCTCGAATGGAGTTATCTCTTTGTTCTTTGTGGGGACTCGGTTCAGGACATGACATGTTGTCAATATCGCCTCCCCCCACCATGCCTTGGAGAGACCCGATGTATCTAACATGGCGTTAACCAAATCAGTTAGAGTACGGTTCTTTCTTTCGGCCATCCCATTTGACTGAGGTGAGTAGGGAGGAGTCCTCTCATGGATTATACCATGTTCCGCACAAAAAGAATCAAACTCATTGGAAAAATACTCTCCACCACGGTCGGACCTAAGCCTCTTGATTTTTCGATCAAGTTGGTTTTCCACTTCAGCTTTGTAGATCTTGAAAAAGTTCAAAGCCTCATCCTTAGATTTCAGAAGATACACACGACAGTATCTAGTGGAGTCATCAATTAACGTCATGAAATATTTCTTTCCACCTTTTGTCAACACACCATTCATTTCACATAGATCTGAATGTATGAGCTCTAGTGGTGTAAGATTTCTTATTTCCGCAGTCGTGTGAGACTTACGAGGTTGCTTAGCTTGCACACACACTTGACACTTAGATCCCTTGACGGTGGTGAAACTAGAGATTAAGTTCAACTTCGCTAGTCGTGACATGCAACCAAAGTTAACATGACAAAGACGTGAATGCCACACATTGGATTCACTATTGTTGCAAATATCGTTAACAACTTTATTGCAAACGTCTGATAAGGATAAACGAAACAAGCCTCCTGACTCATAGCCTTTACCAACAAAGGTTCCATACTTGGATATTACAAATTTATTCGACTCAAAGACAAGCTTGTAGCCATCTCTACACAGAAGAGATCCGCTAACAAGATTTTTATTAACGGAGGGGGCATAATGCACGTTCTTCAGCCGCACGATCTTCCCCGAAGTAAACTTTAGATCGACCGTGCCAACACCACGAACAGAAGCACTTGAACCGTTGCCCATCAGCACGGTTGAAGTCCCTGCGGTCTGATAAGACGAAAACATGGAAATATCACCGCATACATGCACATTAGCACCCGTGTCAATCAACCAGTCAGGAGAATGATTGTAACATCCCAAATTTTCAATTTGGAATGTTATACATTAGAGCATCATGCATATCATATTTTATTTTGCATTTTGGTTGACCCTAGAAATTCTACGCAACTCAATGACCCACGGAGAGAGTTGGGGATTTCGTTATTTTCATATTTGAGTTTTCTCAAATTTTAAGAATAGGATCATTTGATTTTATTTATTTTATCATCAATTATTTCTAATACAAAAATATGAGAGAGGGAATAAAATGACTTTCCCAAAATAAAGAAATATTGAGGATTTAATAATAAAATCAAATAAGATTTTATTTCGGAGTTTTTCGGTGTTTTATTTGAATTTAGGAAAAAAGTGCGTTTTTCAAAATTGCATTTAGGGCCCAAGTAAATGTTCACCTTGTGCGGCTTGATTTTAAAAGCCCGTGAAAATTTATTTCGGAATTTTTGGAGTCCGTTTATTATTTCTTTTTATTTTTCTTCCGAGCGGAATAATTAAAAAAACGAACCGACTTAACGGGCCGTGTCCAACCTGGACACCGACCGGGAGGCCTTTATAAGCCGAGGCCCGGCCCCGGGGGAAACCCTAAAGCGCCCTAAGCCGCCGCCGCCCTAAGAAGCCGCTGCCGCCGCCGCCGGATCTCGCCGCCGAGGTTCGTCGCGCCTCGTTTTCTGTGCTGAAAAAAAGAGAGAAAAAGAGAAAAAAAAAGTTGGCGTTCGTCGGTTTTCTTTTTCTCGGATTAAATCCGTGATTTTTCTGATCGCGATTCCTGATCCGATTTTCGTTTTAGTTTAACTTTTCACTCGTTTATCGGAATCAGGCGATTCAAGCGCCTAGGGATTCGTCTCGAAATCCTCTACCCGTTTAACCAACTTAAACAAGATTTTGCTACTGTAAAATTTGCCCTAGATCCATATTACTAGAACGAAGTTGTTTTCTTTCGCCGTTTGATTTTCGTTGCTTCGTTCGATTTGATTCTTTTTGTCAACCGGAGTTCTTAAGTTGGACCTTCTGGTTAGATCTCTTATTTGAGTTTTACCTGTGCATTAGATGAGTACTTATTGTATGCTTGTTTGTTTGTCTGCGATAGAATAACCGGAGTGCGCCGCCTGTTACTTCGAATCGTTAGGTTTCGCGGATCATCAGCAAGGCAAGTAACACTTTGATCATACCTTTTCTACTACCCAGTTTTATTGCATTAGACCAATCCTCACACATTGCATGATTAGGATCTAATTAAGTTGTGGGATGGGAAGTAGATGAGGTAGTACCTATTACCTGTTATTATCAAACCTTTGGGAGTTACTTCTACGTTTGCTTATTTATGCCATGCTATGCTAGTAGACGTGGATTGGGTGAGTGATATCCATGACAGATGTGAGTTTGTTAATTAATGGTTTATCTAAGGTGGCAACTTAAACACATATCTGGGTGGATTGAGGCACCTGGGTATTCCAGGACTTGCCTGCTTTCTTTTGGACCGCCACCCAAGCTCAAAAGGATCTTGAGACTATTCATACTAGAAACTTTCGTGTGCAGCCACAAGCTATTATGGGCTCTAACATAGTTGACTAAGTTGTGCGAACTCTTACAGTGGTAGACTAGAAGATGTAGGGGATGTAGGTGGTACGGTCTACCCGATCGTAAGGTGCTAGCGCTTCTGAAAGACTATGTCTCGGTCATCCGTCTTCTCAAACACCATGTAGTGCGAGAAACCAAACGGAGGAGATCGAGTCTTGTGGGGAAAAGTGTGCAAACCTCTGCAGAGTGTAATAAACTAATCATGATTAGCCATGTCTCTGGTTATGGACATCTTGAGTATCTAGTACCTGGATTTTCATGTGAATCTCAACATGTTACTCTAAAATTATTTTTTGTTGGGTTATGTTTAATGATGGTGCTTAATTGGGATTGAGAATGCTGTTAACCATTCTCAATGTTTAACAACCACCATGATAGTAATTAAATTTTATTCCTTTGAAGTAGGGAAAATTGGCTTTACGCAAAACTGTAACCATAGAGCTTTCCACCAGCCAAATATGCATATAGTATAGCTGTTTCATTCCATTACTCTCTATGTGTTACCTTGCCATCATATTCCATGTGCTGACCCGTTTCGGGCTGCAACGTTAATGTTGCAGATTTTTCAGACGATGATTAAGGAGTTTTTAGGTCGTGGTTCTATACTCAGTGATGCCGTTGGAGTTGATGGACTCAGTTATCTTCTAAGCCTTCCGCTGTTATCGTTATTAGATGGCCTTAAGCCATACTTATTGTAATAAGTTCTCTTTTGAGACACTCGATGTAATAAGTGTGTGATTGCTACTTTGTTATAAATCCTCCGAGTACCGTGTGGTGTCAGCATTACTGATCCAGGGATGACACCGGAGCATAGAGATCAGACTGTTTGAGGTCTGGTCGCTACAGAGATGGTATCAGAGCACACACTGACTGTAGGACACGACCACTAAGCACAAGACCTAGATCACTATTCACTCTCTTCTCTTTTGACCTCTCTTCTTCTCTACTCTTTAGGATGGCGGATGCAAGGAACAAGTTCACACAACCGGATGAAGATACACCCTTTGGACGACACTTGAAGGAAGTCACTAGATACCTGAACATAGGAGTACCAAGCTTCACGGGAACCTACAACGCCACTTACCTGAAGAAGAGCGCTGGATGATTCAAGTTCAAGTTCCAGGAAGGACGTTCATGCCAGTCACTGAGCCCATAGAGTTTTCTTTTGATGCACCAACTTGGAGTCTAGGAAAGAGCATGGCAGCTCACATCGCCATGGGACGCATTGGAGAAGTCTACCGCAAGGATCTCAAGAATACTATCTACCAGATTTGTGGGCGCCGAGATGAACACTGGGAGATGATCAGCACCAGGAAGGATAGATCAATTGCAGCTTTTATACAGGAATTAAACCAACACATTCGACGACAGAAGAACCAGATGTGCGCCGACATGATAGATCTGAAGAAGGCAAAGACTAGAATCAAGGAATTGGAGGAAGAACTCAAGGCTACATGTGAAGATTATGAAGAAGAAATTGAAGTATTGGTGGAGAAGAATGACGACCTAATCAAGAAGATTGGAATATTTATGGGAGGCCCTACGCCAGTAGATGAAGACGAAGAACCCAAGGAAATTAGCCCGGAAGACTACATCATCATCGACAGCACCGACTCGGAAGCGGATAGTAGCGATGATGACTATGTTGATGAAGCTGGAGCAGATATCATGGAGTCAACGACCGTAGAATATTTCTAGTAGACCACCTCATCAGTAGTAGTAGTCCACCATGTAAATATAGTAGTCCGAGCACTTTTGCGATAGTTAGATCGATTGTATGCCCTTGTTTGATTGATTGAAGTGAATTGTTTGCTTTTGCCTCATGTGCATATGGGTAGTGTTTTCTCTTTAGACCCCATCTATTCTTATATCTCATCTTTTCTAAACCCTTAGATGCCTCCGAGACGTGACCCCGGATTTTCCTTTCCACCGGAGCTCACCCAGTTGATCCAGCAGCAGAACACGTTGATGCAGTTGCTAGTCCAGAATCAGAATCAGGGGAACAACAACAAAAACCCACCACCACCACCACCTGTTGACCACTTAGCCCGTTTTCTTAGGCTGAATCCGCCGGTGTTTTCCAGTAGCACCGAGCCGATAGTAGCAGATGATTGGCTCCGCAAGACAGCTAGGGAGTTGACCACAGCAGGATGCACATATGCGGAGAAGGTGAAGTTTGCCGCACATCAGCTAGAAGGACCCGCAACATCATGGTGGGAGAATTTCACAGCCACTTTCCCTGTAGACACTGTCACATGGGACCAGTTTCAGTAAGCTTTTCGTACTGCACACGTTTTAGCAGGAGCTATGGCCATGAAGAAGCGTGAGTTTCGCAACTTGCGCCAAGGAGGAAGGACAGTTGGCCAGTATGTGGAGGAATTTAGTAAGCTAGCACGTTATGCCCCAGATGACGTCGCTACGGATGCAGCTAAGCAGGAGAAGTTTCTGGAAGAACTGAATGATGAGTTGAGCATGCAGTTGATGGTAGCAACCTTCAACAACTACCAGGAGTTGGTAGATCGTGCTCTTATGATTGAAGGGAAGCAATAGAAAATTGGGAATCGCAAGAGGAAGTATGGACAAGGAAAGTACAATTCAGGAGCTCAGCAGAAGCCACGTTTTATCCCTAGACCGGGAGGACATTTTCAGCATACCCATGGAGGAGGTAGCTCGCACAATCACAATGGCACCAAGAATGGTAATGGCAATGGAGGAAGAAATGGCCAGAACCGCACCAACCTCTCAACCCCAGTCAAGAAGGACTTGAGCCAAGTCACTTGCTTTAAGTGTTCAAAGACAGGACATTATGCAAATGAATGTCCTGAATTGCAAAACGAAAATAGCAATGGAAGTTCTGGGAAGAAGCCGAACCCTTTTAACAGGGGACAGGTGAACCACGTTAGCGTGGAGGAGGTTGAAGCCCAGCCCGATGCAGTAATAGGTAAGTTTTTGGTTAAGTCATTTACTGCACTCGTTCTTTTTGATACTGGTGCATCGCATTCATACATCTCAAGGGGATTTATGGATAAGTATAACCTACCAACCCAAGCCCTTAGGTCACCCATGTTAGTAACCTCGCCCGGAGCAGAGTATGTGGCTAGTCTATGGTGTGATCGGTTACCATTAAGGATTGGTAACTATGTTTTTCCCTCATACCTAATAGTATTGGAATCTCAAGGATTGGATGTGATATTAGGCATGGATCGGTTATCAAAGTATGAAGGGAATATTGGATGTGCTAGTAAGTCAATTTTGCTTACCACACTAGAAGGGAGAAGGATCAAGTATGTATCCCGACATGTGCCAAAGAGGACTCAAGTAAATTGCCTAACAGGAGTTGTGCAGGAGGAAGTACCAGTGGTAAGGGATTTCCCTGATGTATTTCCAGAGGAGTTGCCAGGCATGCCACCAGATAGAGATATTGAGTTTTTGATTGAGCTATTGCCAGGCACAGGGCCAATATCAAAGAGATCATATAGGATGCCAGCAAAGGATTTGGTGGAAATTAAGAAGCAGATTAAGGAGTTACTGGATAAGGGATATATTCGCCCAAGTTCTTCGCCTTGGGGATCGCCAGTACTTCTGGTGGAGAAGAAAGATGGATCGTTAAGGATGGTTGTTGATTATCGAGGATTGAATGAAGTAACGATCAAGAACAAGTACCCACTACCGATGATCAACGATCTGTTCGATCGATTGCAAGGAGCTAAGGTATTTTTCAAGATCGATCTGCGATCAGGATACCACTAGTTGAAGATTTGAGAATAGGATATTCCGAAGATAGCTTTTACCACCAGGTATGGGTTGTATGAATATACCGTTATGTCATTTGGTTTGACTAACGCACCTGCCTATTTTATGAACATGATGAACAAAGTGTTTATGGAGTTTTTGGATAAGTTCATCGTGGTGTTCATTGATGATATCCTGGTTTACTCGAAGAATGAAGAGGAGCATAAGGAGCATTTGCGTTTGGTACTTGAGAAGCTCAGAGAACATCAATTATATGCCAAGTTCAGCAAATGTGAGTTTTGGTTGAAGGAAGTAGGATTCCTCGGACATGTTATATCTGGAGAAGGTATAGCAGTAGATCCCGCTAAAGTTGAAACCGTGACCAAGTGGGAAGCCCCAACAACAGTTGGAGAGATCCGGAGTTTTCTTGGACTCGCAGGATACTACCGGAGGTTTATTGAGAATTTCTCAAAGATTGCGAAGCCTATGACTGAGTTGTTGAAGAAGAATACCAAGTTCATATGGACAGAGGAGTGTGAGGCTAGTTTCCAGGAGTTGAAGAAACGCTTAGTTACCTCACCAGTATTGATCTTGCCAGACCAGGCCAAGGATTATGAGGTGTATTGCGACGCTTCACGTCGAGGACTTGGAGCAGTGCTTATGCAGGAAGGGAGAGTTGTTTCATATGCCTCAAGACAACTGAAGCCTCATGAGTTGAATTATGCCACGCATGATTTGGAGTTAGCAGCCGTAGTGCATGCATTGAAGACATGGGGACATTTTCTCATTGGAAATCATTGTGAGGTGTACACGGATCATAAGAGTTTGAAGTACATTTTCACCCAGAAGGAGTTAAATCTCAGACAAAGGAGATGGTTGGAGCTTATCAAGGATTTTGATATGAAATTGCATTATCATCCCGGAAAGGCTAATGTAGTAGCAAACGCATTAAGCCGCAAGAGCCATGTCAATACATTAATGACGGGAGAAATACCCAAGGAGTTAGCAGAAAATCTTCATGAACTATGTTTGGAAATAGTTCCGAGAGGCTATGTAGCAGCATTGGAGATTCAGTCAACTTTGATGGATAGAATCAGAGAAGCTCAGAAAACTGACAAAGAGATTGCCGCTATAAAGGAGAAACTGAGCAAAGGAAAAGCTAAAGGATTTCGTGAGGATGAGCACGACACCCTATGGTTTGAAGACCGTGTTTACGTGCCCAATGACCCGGAGATCAGGAAGTTGGTTTTGCAAGAGGCACACGACTCACCGTATTCAATTCACCCAGGAAATACCAAGATGTATTTGGATTTGAAGGATATTTTCTGGTGGACCGGAATGAAGAAGGATATTGCGGAGTATGTAGCAGTTTGTGATGTATGCTAGAGAGTAAAGGCAGAGCATCAGAAGCCAGCAGGATTGTTACAACCATTGCCGATACCCGAATGGAAGTGGGATAAGCTAGGCATGGATTTTATCACGTGATTACCCAGGACTCGTTCAGGCTATGACTCGATTTGGGTTGTAGTTGATCGATTGACGAAAGTAGCTCATTTAATCCCAGTAAAGACCACTTACACTAGTGCTAAGTTGGCAAGGATATACATGACCAGAATAGTATGTCTGCATGGAGTTCCGAGGAGTATCGTATCAGATAGAGGAACCCAGTTTACCTCAAAGTTCTGGAAGCAGTTGCACGAAACTTTGGGAACCAGGCTAGAATTCAGTACAGCTTTTCATCCACAGACAGATGGACAGACCGAGAGAGTCAATCAGATTTTGGAGGATATGCTGAGAGCTTGTGCGCTAGATTACGGATCTAGTTGGGACGATAATTTTCCATATGCAGAGTTCTCTTACAACAACAGTTATCAAACCAGTTTAAAGATGGCCCCTTTCGAAGCTTTGTACGGAACGAGGTGCAGGACACCGTTGTCATGGGACGAAGTTGGAGACCGCCAGTTGTTTGGACCTGACTTGATTAAAGAGTCTGAACAGAAGGTGAAGTTGATTCGCGATAGGCTCAAGGTAGCCCAGTCCAGACAGAAGAGTTATGCAGATTCTAAATGCAAGGAGACAATTTACGAAGTCGGAGATAGAGCTTATCTTCGAGTATCTCCACCTCAAGAAACAAAGCGTTTTGGAGTTAAAGGGAAGTTAGCGCCACGATTTGTAGGACCATATCGAGTTTTGGAGCGTATGGGAGGAGTGGCCTACAAGTTGGAATTGCCCGAAGGATTGTCAGGAGTTCATGATGTGTTCCACGTTTCCCAGTTGAAGAAGTGTCACGCGGAGATGGCTGACATACCGTTGAGAGACACAGTGCCTTTGGAAACTATTCAGTTGGATAATGATTTGACCTACGAGGAGAAACCAGTCAAGATTCTCGAGATTGCCAACCGAGTTACCCGCAGCAAGGTTATCAAATTTTGCAAGGTTCAGTGGAGCCACCACACAGAGGATGAAGCCACCTGGGAGCGAGAGGAAGATTTGCTCAAAGACCACCCTCACCTATTTTCTAGCCAACCCGAATCTCGACGGCGATATTCATCTTAAGGGGGGTAGGTTTGTAACATCCTAAATTTTCAATTTGGAATGTTATACATTAGAGCATCAGGCATATCATATTTTATTTTGCATTTTGGTTGATCCTAGAAATTCTACGCAACTCAATGACCCACGGAGAGAGTTGGGGATTTCGTTATTTTCATATTTGAGTTTTCTCAAATTTTGAGAATAGGATCATTTGATTTGATTTATTTTATCATCAATTATTTCTAATACAAAAATATGAGAGACGGAATAAAATGACTTTCCCAAAATAAAGAAAATATTGAGGATTTAATAATAAAATCAAATAAGATTTTATTTCGGAGTTTTTCGGTGTTTTATTTGAATTTAGGAAAAAAGTGCATTTTTCAAAATTGCATTTAGGGCCCAAATAAATGTTCACCTTGTGCGGCTTGATTTTAGAAGCCCGTGAAAATTTATTTCGAAATTTTTGGAGTCTGTTTAGTATTTCTTTTTATTTTTCTTCCGAGCGGAATAATTAAAAAAAACCGAACCGACTTAACGGGCCGTGTCCGACCTGGACACCGACCGGGAGGCCTTTATAAGCTGAGGCCCGGCCCCGGGGGAAACCCTAAAGCGCCCTAAGTTGCCGCCGCCCTAAGAAGCCGCCGCCGCCGGATCTCGCCGCCGAGGTTCGTCGCGCCTCATTTTTCGTGCCGAAAAAAGAGAAAAAAAAGAGAAAAAAAGTCGGCGTTCGTCGTTTTTCTTTTTCTCGGATTAAATCCGTGATTTTTCTGATCGCGATTCCTAATCCGATTTTCGTTTTAGTTTAACTTTTCGCTCGTTTATCGGAATCAGGCGATTCAAGCACCTAGGGATTCATCTCGAAACCCTCTACCCGTTTAACTAACTTAAACAATATTTTGCTACTGTAAAATTTTCCCTAGATTCAGATTACTAGAACGAAGTTGTTTTCTTTCGCCGTTTGATTTTCATTGCTTCGTTCGATTTGATTCTTTTTGCCAACCGGAGTTCTTAAGTTGAACCTTCTGTTTAGATCTCTTATTTGAGTTTTACCTGTGCATTAGATGAGTACTTATTGTATGCTTGTTTGTTTGCCTGCGATAGAATACCCAGAGTGCGTCGCCTGTTACTTCGAATCGTTAGGTTTCGCGGATCATCAGCAAGGCAAGTAACACTTTGATCATACCTTTTCTACTACCCAGTTTTATTGCATTAGACCAATCCTCACACATTACATTATTAGGATCTAATTAAGTTGTGGGATGGGAAGTAGATGAGGTAGTACCTATTACCTGTTATTATCAAACCTTTGGGAGTTACTTCTACGTTTGCTTATTATGCCATGCTATGCTAGTAGACGTGGATTGGGTGAGTGATATCCATGACAGATGTGAGTTTGTTAATTACTGGTTTATCTAAGGTGGCAACTTAAACACACATCTGGATGGATTGAGGCACCTGGGTATTCCAGGACTTGCCTGCTTTCTTTTGGACCGCCACCCAGGCTCAAAGGGATCATGAGACTATTCATACTAGAAACTTCCGTGTGCAGCCACAAGCTATTATGGGCTCTAACATAGTTGACTAAGTTGTGCGAACTCTTACAGTGGTAGACTAGCAGATGTAGGGGATGTAGGTGGTACGGTCTACCCGATCGTAAGGTGCTAGCGCTTCTGAAAGACTATGTCTCGGTCATCCGTCTTCTCAAACACCATGTAGTGCGAGAAACCAAACGGAGGCGATCGAGTCTTGTGGGGAAAAGTGCGCAAACCTCTGCAGAGTGTAATAAACTAATCATGATTAGCCGTGTCCCCAGTTATGGACATCTTGAGTATCTAGTACCTGGATTTTCATGTGAATCTCAACATGTTACTCTAAATTTAATTTTTGTTGGGTTATGTTTAATGATGATGCTTAATTGGGATTGAGAATGCTGTCAACCATTCTCAATGTTTAACAACCACCATGATAGTAATTAAATTGTATTCCTTTGAAGTAGGGAAAAATTGGCTTTACGCAAAACTGTAACCATAGAGTTTTCCACCAGCCAAATATGCATATAGTATAGCTGTTTCATTCCATTACTCTCTATGTGTTACCTTGCCAGCATATTCCATGTGCTGACCCGTTTCGGGCTGCAATGTTAATGTTGCATATTTTTCAGACGATGATTAAGGAGTTTTTAGGTCGTGGTTCTATACTCAGTGATGTCGTTGGAGTTGATGGACTCACTTATCTTCCAAGCCTTCCGCTGTTATCGTTATTAGATGGGCTTAAGCCATACTTATTGTAATAAGTTCTCTTTTGAGACACTCGATGTAATAAGTGTGTGATTGCTACTCTGTTATAAATCCTTCGAGTACTGTATGGTGTCAGCATTACTGATCCAGGGATGACACCGGAGCATAGAGATCAGACTGTTTGAGGTCTGGTCGCTACAATGACATACTGAAAGAATAGTGGAAGATATACCATACCCAACATCCTTCATGTCAGTGTCTCCAATGACAACATTAGCGGTCTTGCCGCCTTTCCCAGGATGACGCTTGTCATAGCGATTAGGACAACTAGGAGCCCAATGATCAGGATCCCCACACACATGACAAGCATCTTTCTTCTTGCCATTCTTCTTCTTGAAGTTCGTGTATTGCACAACCTTGTTCTTCCCATCAAACTTTGCTTTTTCATCAAACTTGCCCTTATTCTTGAACTTGTGAGGCTGGAAGTTCTGCTTCTGTACCATATTGGCACTAGATCCTCCCTCAATACCTCGAGCACGTGTGTCCTTTGCTCTCGCCTTTTCTTCCACATCAAGAGTGCCAATGAGATCCGGGACGGAAAACTCCTGCCTCTTATGCTTCAGCAAGGTAGCAAAGTTCCTCCATGAGGGAGGAAGCTTAGTGATGATACCTCCGGCAACAAACTTGTCCGGTAGCATACAACCGAAGTGCTCAAGTTCTCTAGCAAATGACTGTATCTCATGAGCTTGCTCAACCACGGAGCGCTCTTCAGTCATCCTGTAATCATAGAATTGCTCCATGATGTACAACTCAGTGCCAGCATCCGAGACCCCAAACTTGGCCTCGAGTGCATCCCACATATCTTTTCCATTATCAATTGATGCATAAGCATCAACTATGTTCTCACCAAGAACACTCAAGAGAGCAGCCTTAAACAGAGTATCCATTTTCTGAAAAGCTTGTGCCTGTTGAGCATCAAGCTCTCCTTCAGGTTTGCCGAGAGTGGCGTCATAGCAACTCATGGTTTGAAACCATAAGACTGCTCTCACACGCCATCTCTTATAGTGGATACCCTCAAACATAGGAGGTCTCATGGAAGCAGCAAAACCACTTGGGGTAAATTTCCTATGATAAGGTTTTGGATTGTTGGAAATATGAGCAATTTACCAAATGATTTTATTAACAGAAATACTAGATAAAACATGACTAATATAGAAGAGATAAAACAAGTCATGCGTTCTGACAGAGAGAAGGTAAATAGCTTCTGCATATATGAACCGTAGCCTATCATATCTAAAGCAGACAGTATAGCAAGTAGCATATATGAAGTAGAACCTAACATGTGTAGGACAAGGACTAGAACAAGGAACTGCGGCAGAACCTTTAACAGGAAAGACAAGAACACGTACGGGACAGCAGCAGCAGAAGCGCTGGACTTGGGGTCGGTGTCCTCGCCTGGCATGTCGTCGAGGAGGTCGTGGACGTCGGGGAAGTAGTCGTCGGCGACCGGATCGTCCGTGATGAAGCAGCCAATAGTCGCGCTGAGCGCTCCCCAAAAACCTTATCACCCTTCTCCCGTACAGGACTCAAACGAGGCGAGGCGAGGCGAGGCGTGGCGAGGCGGGCGGCGGAGGAGGAGCGCGCCTGGATGTCTCTCTTGTTCTCATGCTCATACATGTGGAGAAAGAATCTCCTTTATAAAGAGGTCCAACTCCTTCTAAACTAGCAATTGGGACTAAACTTTGTTCCACCTCTTGCCTTATACAAATGGGCTGCATGAGCCTCTAGAATTTATTAGGAATTTCTTAAAATGCTATTGGGCTAGGCCCAAAATAGACAAAATTCCAGCACATACGACCCCATAGGAGTCACTGTGGGCGGCACATAACCGCAAACTCGAGAGGCATAATAATAATTTGCTCAGAGTTTCATAGTTGGCCTTTCCTCAAAAAAAGAGAAAAAAACAGCCCAACCTGTGGCTCGCCAATTAATCAAAGCGTGTAAAATCATTTCCCTTCAAAAATTCCCTCAAATAAAAAATGCCCCTTAAAGAAAACAAATTATTTCTGGACAAATCATCTGCCCTCGTTTCATTTTTTACTTTTGTCGCTGGATTTCTTGTCTCACTTTTGTTGGTACGTATACGCCGTGATATTTTGCTTGTCGCGGCAGGAGTGAAGGAGCTAGCGTCCCCTAGCTTTGCTCCTCTTTGGCATCGCATGACATGACATGATAGCGAGGTCCCCGGTCGGCCAACCATGCTTGGGTAGAATGCATCTTGCTGTCATCACAGAGCCACGCTAAGCTGTACCTGATGGGAGCGAACCATGTTCCTCGGCCATAATTTGGCACTATGCAGGATGGCATATGGATCTAGCCCTGGCCATCAAACCAGATGCGAACATGGATGCCAAAAAAAAGTCGAGGCACAATTGCGACATATGCAACCTTTGTGTCAAGCTTGTGCTCTAACTTCTTATCCCCGCACTTCTATGGAAGCAAGCTAGGGCACAAGCTTCCACAAGTAAAATCGACCTCCATGCCTCCGCCGTAAAGGAACAATCCCGACGAAAATGAAGAGTGGACCTCGGGTGAATCTAGCATAATTATATAAGCTGCAAATTTGGTGGTGCGGCCAATCCTACATTAACTGCAATGTTCCCTCCATTGTTAGAATATTACAATGTAGCTTTGTTTTAAAACGAAGGCTCAAGTCAAGCCCGGTTTTAAATAACAAAGTCGTCAACCGGCCATGATTACAGCAACCACCAACTTACATAGTCGTAACAAAGAAACAACTAAAAGGGTACAAAGTGTTGTGCAAGTAGCTAACAGGCTACCTACCATCTACAAGCAAAGATGAAGAATCTAAGGTACAAGAACAGCTTGAAGACGATGAAACCCTTCACCGAGTGCAAGCCACCACGCCAAGACACCACCAGGCCTTCAGGAGACCCAACTAGCAGGTGAAAGTAACTCTGACAGCTCCATGGGCTCCAGTCGAATCGGATATGACCTTCTACGTCTCCGAAAGGGGCTCCCTAGCCCCTCGCTTGGCACGAGGCGCCGATCCGTCGGACGATGCAAACACACTCTCAAGAGCAAAGGTGTACATCGGACGCCATAGCCACTCAGAAAACCATACCAGAGCACCACCAACACGCTTCGCTGAGCTCCACAAAGGGAAACATGGGCACTGGGAGGGAACCTACATGCGAGGAGAAGCAAATGCACGGCAGGACTGCTGATGACAGAGCAATGGATGGAAGCCACAAGACAGAACTTGGAGATGGCGCCATGACCGCAGAACAGTCTCTGAGTTCACACCACCCCAATATGGCCATGGCTACCGCACTGGGGAAACCAATCCCCTGTCCAAATGGCACAGAGAAGTGCCGCCATCGTCGTGGTAGCGTCCAAGAGCTACCACAAAATAGGTGAAACAGGGCACCACCAAGACACCGCGAACTCCAACCATGCCGCCGCCAAACGCCTACCAACCAGATCATACTCACCACCACTCCATGCTCATCGAAGTCGACACTTCCATGAAGGCGACGACGCCGCAAGCGTCGCTGCCGCCCAATCTAGAGGGATTTGGGTTTTCACCCCGGTACACGAGCGGGGGAGAGAGTCAAAGGGGGAAAGGGATGACCTTGACGACGCCTACAAGTAGGAGAAGGCGTCCGCAGGCGTCGTCGTCATCGTGGCCGGCAGAGCTGGCCTTGGATTTCTCCAGGCTCCACGTCTCCCCCAACCCCTACCAAAGACGCGATGCCGCTGACCTGGGGCGACTTGTGACCAGATTTGAGAGGAGCTGAGAGGGTTGGAGGCGGAGGCGTCAGATCCTGGGCGGGCGCCCCACAGCGTCACTCGCCGCCGCCTTGCCACCCGGGCGGCCAAGGGGGACGAATAACACCGACGACGGCCACTGGCTGAGGTTGATGTCGCTCCACGACCCGAGGTCGCCGCCTCGACTCCAAAGCCCCTGCGCGTGACAGGGCGGACAAATGCTCGCCACCACCCTCCTGGGCAACGCGCGATGTTCCGGCGACCCCCTTTGATGGTGGTGAGGGAGAGGAGAAGGGGGGTGGCCGGCGGCGGGCTAGGGTTAGCGCCGCCCGAGTCGCTCCTATGGGAGCGGCCCGGGGGCCAAGCGAAGAAAATACTGGGAATGTTTCGAAGGTTCATATTACAATATAGTACGAGCTAGAAGAAGAAGAATGTACATTTAGCATGTGCTTCTGCCTTTATAATCTTGTTCTTCTTCAATGGTAATAGGTGCCCATATAATTGAGAGCCTTGTATGCCTATTTTGCCGGGCAGCAGGGTCGTCCATTTTTACCAAATAGAACATGACACTGAATGGGAGCGATGCTCTGCACGGTGCGGATCCCGTTCTTGTTCATGGTCTCCCTTAAAACCGAAAATTGTTTCCTCGTTGTGATGGAGAAAGAGCGTCGGTAATTGGACCTTGAGAGGCAAGCCTAAACTGAGGTAGTAGTCATGCGATTAATGGCACTTGCCATGTCTCCCACTGAGATGATCCGGGGCAAATTAGTCCAAAACATACACAGGCAGGACCTCCTTGGTATCCGTGTCGCTGCTTATGCGCAGAGAAAAAAGGATCGGAGGGAGTACATGCATATGCTTCCAGAAGGGATCCTAGCATCCTACCATAATCTTGATGCATTCATCAATGAAACATGTCCAGAGAAACCATATGGCTCTACTAAACCACTCCAAGTCATCTATACCTAGGCGGCTAGGCCACCAAAGGCATGCAAACGATAATCCTTACATGAATTCACCAGGGGTCGCTTCACGACTAGTTGTCCACCTTCTTAGATTGACACAAAATAGACAAAATTGATCTTATCTCTGGTCTAGATGTGCAACTACTATATCGAGATATGTGTATGTTGGCAGTGGTTATAATTGCATCTTATCTAGTTTTGTATATATACATCTATGTTCCATCGATGAAACTTAGAGACTATTGTCTACAAGTTGAGTTTGGTAAATACAAGGTTCTTTTGGCTATATGACAACAATGTATTCCAGTTAACCTTTTTTCGTGGGGATTCTTTCAATTAATCTTATATATGAGTGGGTTGTTGGTTGATTTAATAAAATACGATGTTATTATTCTTTTGAAAATGACGCCGGCCAAAGGATCAAACCTCGACGTCTAGAGTTTGAGATTGGATGGGCTGGGTTTCAAAAATTCCCCTCCCTGAAACCATGCTTAATGTGGTTGATCTTGTCGAGGATACATTTCAGCATGTAACAAAGAAACATTTAGGTAGCCATGGTCGGTACCTAGGTGGCCAAGTCGCTCTCCAAGACCTCTTGATATGCCCCCCTTCTACCCCAAGAGCCTAAAAGTCTGATGGTTGTCCATTTATATGAGGGGTGCTACGATGTGCTACCGAGGTTCCGTTCATATATTATTTCTGGGGACAAGGGGCACGCTAAAGCAATACAGATTCTTGAATTGTGCTAAACATTTCTGGCTTTTGTGTAGTAGCTATAATATATATATTCGCTGCTCTTCAAACCTTTGTTTCATACTGTAGTACTCCCTTTGTAAATAAATATAAAAGCGTTTAAATCACTAGAAATGATCAACTAAGTGGATAGCGCTCCAAAGCGAACGAATAGCATCATCCATCTGTTCTCCACAAATTAAGGGCCCGGGAGACAGGAGAGTGGAAGCAGCAACAAGAGAAGTTTGATCGAATATGAAATGGATACCAGGAGGGATGGTTGCGCGCTCTGGCGACCTCGGTGGCGACGCCCCCTCGCCGCTGCCTGTCGCCGACCCCGCCGCCGCTCCGTCCACCGGCGGCCCCCCGGAGTCCGAGCTCCCCGCCTCCTCTCCAGCCCCGTGCGACGCTCCCTTCCCTCCCCCTTCCTCGCCCGCTCCGGTCCCGGCCCCCGCCCCCCGTGTGCGCTGGGCTGATTTGGCCGACAAAGAGCCGCTCCCCTCGTCCCCCGTCGCTCCGGCGTCCCCAGCCGGGCCGGTGACTTAGCCCCCCAGGTGAGGGGTTCGGTCGCCGGCTCGTGGCCGCCGCGGTCACCGACACCACCCTCGAGCTCGTCTCGGGCGGGTGGGTTGCAAGGCGCGGCCTTGCGTGCGGGAGGGGCGCGCCGCTGCCGGCCACGGGCCTGGGGGGTCGTCGGGCGCTCAGACCGGGGTCGTGCCGGCTCGTCGTGGCGTCGCTCGGAGCTCTGTGATGGCCCGGCGTCGCCGGCCCCGCCGGCTGCTCGCCGCGTCGCGTCCCCCGCCGCCCCGTTCGTCCGCGCGTCGCCTTTCTGCCCGTTCATTGCCTCTTTCGGATCTTCAGCGTTGTGCTTCCGTACCTCCTCCCCCGCTCGTCATCTGTGTGTGCTCCCTGCGGCTGGGTCGCCGGCGACAGCGACGGCGGCTAGCCCTGCGAATCGAGGGGAAACCCTACGAATCGCGACTGCCCCTCGCCTGTCGGGCCGCCCCCCGCCCGCCTCGAGCCGCCTGGGCCGCGCGTCGGCTATGGTGGGCCTGCTGGGCCGTGGCCCAGCCCATCTGCGGCTTCCAGATCCTAGGCCCCTGCCCCGGTTGCTGGGCCGCCCTGCAGATCCTGGGCCGTCTTTGTGCCCTAGGCCCAGGTCTACCGGGGCATCTATCTGGATCCCCTCCGCTTCGGCTCATTCCTCTGCCGCCACCCTCGATCCCGCTCACCTCGTCCTCCCTCCCTCGTCCCGCCGTCACCTCCGACAGCCCCCCTGCCGCGTCCGCTGCCCACCGCCCTCCTCTCCCGTCTCGTCACGCCCGCCCATGACGCGTGAGTGGGACGACGGGGCATCCCGCCCCAAACGCCGCGAGGCCGACCGGCGCGAGGCAATCCGCCCCTCCCCTAATGCCCTGCGCTGAGAGGAGGAGCTCCGGCGGGAGCTGCGCGCGCTCCAGGACGGCCGCCGTGATGAGCGCCGCTCTTCGGCTCGCCGTGATTCCCAGGGCCGGTCCCGCTCCCCTCGGCAGGAGGCCTCGGGTGACTGGCACGCGAGGAGGCGCTCGCCATCCCCTTCCCCGCGGCACGGCCGCAGCCCCTCCCCGATGCGGGCCCCGCGTCCCCCCTCCCCCCCCTCCCAAGCCCCGCCTCCAGCTCCCGCTACGAAGAGATACGTGCCGCCCCACGCCACCGGGTCCTCGGCGCCTTCCGCGACTACCGCTCCGGGCGGCGGCCCCTCTCGTGGCCGCCAAGTCCCTGCCAAGAAGAAGAAGCGCCGCGATCAGGGCCGAGGCAACCCGGCCCCCTGCAACCTCTGGTCCTGGGCTCCTCCGTCGTCCCGGACTCCGTCTCCAACCGTCCCCGCCCCCCTTGCTTCAATTGCGGGGTGGCGGGCCACTCGCAAGTCAACTGCGCCAATCGTCCGTGCTGCTACATATGCAAGGATCCCGGGCACCCCGCGCTTCTGTGTCCTGACCGTCCTGTGACGTCGGAGCTCATGATGTACGGCCACGGTATTGATTGGCTGGGCTTCTTTCACCTGGAGGTTCCCGACCTTCCACCGACACCCCCTCCCTTCAGGTGATCGTCACCGTGGTCAACGGGGTTGCCTCCCCAGAGATGATCGAGGCTGAGCTCAACCACCTCTACCGTCGGCAGTGGGACTGGGCGGTCACTCCGACCGCTGGTCACATCTTCACTGTGGTCTTTCCCGACTCCGTCAGCTACGGCTACGCCACGCGGAGTGGCCGGATCACCCTCGCCCTCCACCAGCTTGTCGTCGACATCACCGAGCCAGTCCTGGACGCACAGGCTGTGGCCGCCCTGGATACTGCTTGGCTTCTTGTGGGTGGCCTCCCCGACATCGCCCGGTCTGAGCTCGTCATCCGTTAGATGTCCAAGATTCTGGGCAAGGTGGTGGTGGTTGACGGGCTCTCTCTCCGCAAGGAGGAGGAGGTCCGGGTCAAGGTCAAGTGCTTAGACTCCACCAAGCTTCAAGTCACTGTTCGTGTGTTCTTCAACGACCAGGGATATGACCTCAGGATCGCTCCCGAGCCACCCAACCATGTCGGTCGCCCCCGCTTCACCGACGATGGTCCCCCCGGTGGCAACCCGGGGGCTGACGACGGCTACCACGGCCGCCACCGGCCCCGCTCTCGCCGGTCGGACGACGAGGAGGGATCGGAGGACTCTCACTCCCGGTCTCAGTCTCGCTCTCCTTCGCTTCCGGCCGCCGGGGGGCATGGGCGTCAGGTTGCCCCAGGTCTGCTCCTTGAGGCTCTGCTCGGCTCGATGCCCGAGTCCCCCGAGGCCAGTGATGCCTCCAGCGTGGGCTTGGTTGTCTGCCCCGGGTCCTCTCGTCGCTCCCCCGCTCCAGTCGGTCCGTCGCACCCCAGCTCCCCCACGCCACCGCCGAGTCCGCCATCCCCCATCGCCGGAGTGGAGGTGACTTCCGCGGTTTCCTCCCCTGGCGTTGTGGCCTCCGTCGCTCCCGCGGACCCCCGCGGCGTCCCGCCACTGGCGACGGGCTTCGGTGCGGTCGGGGAGGCCCCGGTTGTCTCCTGCCCGCCTGCGGCTCTTGTCAGGGCCCCTTCTTCACCCCTGGCCTCGGCTCCTCCTCAGGTCACGGCCCCTCTCATGAGCTCGGCCCTGCTCGTCGTCTCACCTGCGCCTCTTCTGTCCGGCCCGTCCGCGCCTCCGTCGCCTCCTGGCTATGGGCTTCCCCCCGTGGCAGACCTCGGTACGGGTGTGGGAGCGCTGGTGACCGCCCCTTGGCTGTCCAGCCCCCCCTCCACGTGTCGCGGCCTACTCTCGACGCGGACGGTCGGCCTCCTCTCCGGTGACTGCCTCCCGCTGGAGCGCCCGGCTTGACGCGGCGTGCCCCGAGGGGAGCCCAACGCTGCCCATTCACGAGCGGGCTGTGCTTCGGGCAGCTGCCCGGAACCTGGAGCCAGGTACGCCTGCAGTCCCTCCCTCGGCATCTTCTTGTTCATTCTCTGCTCTTGAGTCAATTCCGCTCGGCCACCTTGTGAAGGTCGCGACTGATTTCGCGATCATCTTTAGGGGGGAGGTTGGTCCCCCTCTAGCCCAGATTGAGGCCATTAGAGCCCGCGAGATACTCAATGGTCAACTCGTGGAGGCTCGAGCATCTCTGCTCGCTCCTCCGGCGTTGTTGACTGTGTCGGGTGACGATGTCCCACCCCCTCCTCGGAGGGTCAGTGGCGTTACCCCCTTGTCTGTGACGGAGCTCTGGGGGCTGCACCCGCTCTCGCATAGCTGCCCTCCACGCTCAAAGCGCGTCCCGCGTCCTGGGGTCAAGCAGCCCCTCAATGGTTGCTTGATGCGTGCCCTATTCTGGAACATCCGCGGCTTCGGCCATGATGGTCGTCGCCGTCAACTCATCGAGTACATGCGTGATGAACACATTGACATTGTCGCCATCCAAGAAACCATGCACACGGAATTCTCCCTCCCCGAGCTTGACCGTCTCAGCCCGCATCTCTTCGCCTGGCATTGGCTCCCTTCTAGTGGGAGCATAGGCCATTCCGGTGGCATCCTGTTAGACGTGAAGGATGCCACCTTTGAGGTTGGCGATATGGACAGAGGACAATTCTTTGTTAGCATGGAACTCTATGAACGCTCCCTCAACTTCAAGTGGGAGGTTATTATTGTCTACGGCCCCGCCGACCATAGCCGGCCCCCCTCCTTCCTTGAGGAGCTCCACCGGAAGGTTTCGGCTGCTTCGCTTCCAGTGGTGGTTGGGGGCGACTTTAACCTCCTGCGGTTCGCGAAAGACAAGAGCAATTCGCACGTCAACTTTGCTCGTATGCAAATGTTCAATGACTGCATTGCTGACCTTGGGCTACGCGAAATTGACCGGGTTGGTGCCAGGTTCACCTGGACCAACCTCCAGGCTGCTCCGACCCAGTCCGTCCTGGACCGAGTCCTAGTTTCCCCGGAATGGGACCTCCGTTGCTCTCTTGCGTCCCTCCGGGCCATCACTCGGATCGGTTCCGACCATGTTCCTCTCTTGGTTTCTTCAGCTGACGAACGCCTCCGGTTTCTCCTCGATTCCGGTTTGAGACATTTTGGCTATCCCAAGATGGCTTCATCGAGGCTGTGGCCGCTCGCTGGCTAGAGGCCCGCGCCCACTCCCAGTCCCTGTCTCGCCCCTCCTCCGCCATCGACTCGTGGCAATTCTGTGCCAAGCGAGGCCGGTAGTTCATGAAGGGGTGGGGCGCTAACTTGGGTCATGACCTCCGCGAGCGAAAGAAGGCACTGATGTCTGCTATTCAGGTTCTCGACCTGCGCGCCAACGCCTCCGACCTTTCTCCTTAGGAGTGGCTTTCCCGGTATGACCTGGAAGACCAGCTCTCAGTCATCTACTCCGATGAGGAGGCTTACTGGCGTGTGTGCGGGGCTCAGAAATGGATTCTGAAAGGCGACACCAACACGGCGTATTTTCAGGCCATCGCGAATGGTCGGCGCAGGCGCAACACCACCCCCTTCTTTGGGATGGGCCGGCTCTTTTGCAGTCTCCTCGGGACATTAGGTCCCACGTTGACGGCTTCTATAGGAATCTGTTCGCATCCGCTCTTCTGAGCGGCTTATCCCTGGCCCTTGACTGCTGGTCCGGCCGACAGCTTGTCTCGGAGGAGGAGAATGCGGCCCTCACGGCCGCCTTCTCGCAGGACGAGGTTTGGGCCGCCATCAAAGCTATGAACCCTACCTCGGCTCCAGGTCCGGACGGCCTGTCGGTTAAGTTCTTCCACGCCTTCTGGAATGTGATCAATCCGGAGGTCATGGCCATCTTTGAGGAGTTCTATGTTGGGTCCATTGATCTCGGGCGCCTCAACTACGGGACGATCTCGCTTATCCCCAAGGTCCCGGGTGCAGCGGACATCCGTCAGTTTTGCCCGATTACGATGATAAATGTGATCTTCCGTATTCTGGTAAAAGGGTACGCCAATAGGGTGAACCTGCTCGCGGTCATATTACCCACCCCAACCAGACGGCCTTCATCCAAGGTCGATATATTCTGGATGGGGTGCTAGTCCTCCATGAAGTTCTCCATGAGGTCCGGTCCAAACACCTTAAGGTTGTCTTCCTGAAGATCGATTTCCATAAGGCTCACGACACTGTTAGCTGGCCCTTCCTTCGGGAAGTTCTCCTTCGAAAAGGCTTTGATGACCGGTGGATCGCTAGGGTTATGCAGATGGTTTCTTGTGGTCGCACTGCCATTAACATCAACAGCGAGATCGGCCCCTACTTCCCCACTCTTTGTGGGGTGAGACAGGGCGACCCTTTCTCCCCGTTCCTGTTCAATATGGTGGTGGACGCACTGGCTGCCATCCTGGACAGGGCGAAGGCGGAACGGCCATATTCGGGGTCTCGTGCCCCACTTGGCCGATGGCGTAGGCATCTTCCTGCTCCAATATGCGGACGACACCATCATCATGGTCGAAGGGTCGACCGCAGACATCGCTAACCTCAAGTTCCTCCTCCTCTGCTTCCAACAGATGTCTGGCCTCAAGATCAACTTCGACAAGAGTGATGTGACGGTGATGGGATACTCTCCGGTTGAGGCCCGGGACATTGCCAACCGCCTGAGCTGCCGCCTTGGGTCCCTTACCACCTACCTGGGAACACCCATTAGTGACTCTCGCCTTACTGTTGCTGACCTGCGTCCGACTGTCGCCAAATTGCAGACGTGCATTGAACCTTGGCAGGGTCGGTGGTTGTCTAAGGCGGCCCGGACGATTCTCATCAACTCTTCGCTCTCTAGTCTCCTCTTGTTCCCCATGAGCTTCTAAAGCCTCCACGAGACCTTTCACCATGAGATCGCCAAACTCCAATCCCGCTTCTATTGGGCCGGCGACAACAACAAGCAGAAATACCATATGGTCAGCTGGCCTGATATCTGTAAGCCTCGGGAGCAAGGTGGCCTCCGTATCATGTGCTCGAAGTGCATGGACATCGCGCTCCTCTCCCGCTGGCTTTGGCGCATCTCGCAAGGTCATGGTGAGCTTTGGCTAGACATCATCCGGAATAAATACCTGCGCGGCCAACCGCTGGCCTTCTGTCAGCGGTCTGGGGGTTCTCAGTTTTGGCAGTCGGTCATTCAGTTGCTTCCCGTCCTCCGTATTGGGACCTCCATAGCGGTCGGATCGGGATCTGAGACCATGTTCTGGTTTAACCGCTGGGTAGGCGACTCCCCTTTCGCAACTCAGTTCCCCGATCTCTTCTCCATCGCTGTCATCCCGACGATCTCCGTCGAACGGGCCCTTATTGACTTAGGGCGCCTCGCGTTCCGGAGGCCATTTGGGCCTCCGGAAGCTGCCGCTTGGCAGGAACTTCTGGATTGCATCGCCCTCCCTGAGCCGGGTGTCGATTCTGGCCCGGACGAGGTCCGGTGGTGCCTTAAACCTTCGGGGCAATTCTCCACCAAGTCCCTCTACTCAGCCATCGCCCCCTCCACTGCGCCGCCCCCTCCTTGCTGTTTGGCCCATTCACGTCCCTCTGAAGATCCGGATCTTCATGTGGCAGTGGATCCGCGGTCGGCTCCCCTCCGGGGTTGAGGTCCGCAAGCGCAATGGGCTTGTGCCCGCTGTGCAGTACCCCCGAGGATTCGAACCATATTTTCTTCAACTGCGTTTCAGCCCAGTTTATGTGGAGTTGCTTTAGAGAGGCGGTCGGTGGTAACTGGTGCCACACCAACTTCCCTGACCTCTTCGCCGAACTCCAGACCTCCCCCCTGCCCACTCGCCACATTAGGTGGCTAGAGATTGGAGCTCTCGCGTGGACCATCTGGATGATTCACAATAAGCTTGTGATTCAGCGCTCTCCGCTTCGTCGGGCTACTGACGCTCTATTCAAATTGTCTGGTTTCTTGCAGCTCTGGCGGCCTCTTAGCCGCCCTCAGGACCGGGACGCCATCTCCGCCTTCTAGGGATGGCAATGGGTAGGGTATGGGCGGGTACAACCTCCTTCTACCCAAACCCATACCCATAGGAACTTTTTATACCCACCCACTTCAATATCCATGGGTATAAACTGACACCCATGCCCATACCCATCGGGTATCCTATACCCAATGGGTATCCATTGGGTACAATATATAGCATTCAAATTCTTAAGAGGTAGAGAAATGAGTTCAAAATTCAAGTGATCATGGTAGAGTAGTATAGCACGTATGTGGCCTCCTCCAGTGGGTGGCCTCTTGGAGGCATTAGGGGAGTATGAGCAACGGTTGGTGGAAGGCCG
Organism: Triticum urartu; assembly: GCF_003073215.2. Lineage (NCBI taxonomy): Eukaryota > Viridiplantae > Streptophyta > Magnoliopsida > Poales > Poaceae > Triticum > Triticum urartu. The sequence goes on from NC_053024.1 coordinate 122,039,334, forward strand.
ACGTAGTGGAAGGCGGTGGTGGGAATTGGGGATCACCGGATCTAGTGTTCGACAAGAGTCTGGTAGCTAAGAGTCGATATTTCATCTTTTGAGGAGTCACATAGGACGTTTGAGGAGTGGCGAGCAGGTGATTATGAGCCTATGAGCTATGACTTGTTTAAGGAATACGAGATTTAGGATTGGACCATATGAGTTGGATGTTAACCCCACATGTTATAGGAGTTATTTTCATTTATTAATTTTTTCTGGGTATCCATTGGGTTACCCATGGGCACAATTTCTTACCCATGCCCTAACCATATATTTTGCGGGTATGGTACCCATTACCCGTGGGTAGAAAATCTCTTCAAGTCTTGCCCATACCCATTGTTTTCGGGTAGGGTACCCACGGGTACCCGTACCCATGGGCAAAACTGCCATCCCTACCGCCTTCATCGCCGATATTCATTCGATGGCGGTCCGCCTGTCGCCGCCGCCCCCTCCGCCTCCCCCAGAGCCTGACTAGATGCTTGGCGCGCGCTCGCCTTGGCTTCGGCCTGTTATGTGTTTTTTATTTTCTTTGGGCTTGTTGAGTTGTGCCCTCAGCGGAACCTTCGGATATCGGTGTGTCTCTCGGGTGTGTGTGTTCTGTACTAGACCTTGTATGTGTGCTTTGGACGGTTTGCTTTATTTATAAAGCGGGGCGAAAGCCTTTTTCGGTAAGAAGAGAAGTTAGCACATGCCGAAGATGAAGATGCTATAGTATAGTATTATCGCTTTCGTGTTCTATCTTGTGACGCCAGGGCACCTGTATTTTGAGCTGCTGAGCTGCACCATGGCATGATGTTCTGACCAAATGATTAGGACGGTGAAAACTGAAAAGGAAAATGAAAGCAACGCACTTCAAAACCTAAATACGGCAGAGTGAAAGTGAAAGCGAGTGTGCATTTGCGGTTGCGGTATCACGCATGTGAGGCGGCAGTGTGGCTCCCCCCCCCCCACCCCACAGTTGCCCGCATGGCTGCATACGACTGCGAGTAAGACAGCCACTGCCTACTGGCCGATGGGACAGCAATCCCTATGGAGAGACCACGTGTTGTGCTGCATGCAGCAGCAGCGGTACGTTACAGCAGCGACCCCTCGCTATCGTACCTCAATCCGGTAAAGCAACGTGTCATCCATGGCCTGATCACCAGTACACAGAAGCTCGTCATTGAGCCTCCGCTCTTTCAGCGCTGTCCACCTTAGCATGTCCGTCACCATCTCACCCGTCAACACAGCACGATCAGTAGATAGAGGCAAACAGCCGGGACCTCCGGATGTTTTCCAGCAGCGACGTCGTACGCCCGGGCGCGGCCGGAAAAAGACCACACCGCCAGGCCAGGCCACATGTGCCCGTCGTTGATGCCGCCGGCTGGTCGGCCGGTCGGTTGGTCGATCGGTCGGAAGGTGCGCGCGCATATATGCAGCCGGGCCGAGCTATTCCCCGTCAACCAGTCCATCTATCAGCTAGGTTCCAGGGACTGCGTGCGCTGGCCGACCACCGGCTGTGGCATCTGGCATGCCGTGGCATGGCATACGGCATCGCCTCCCTCATGTATCTATCGTCGATCTGACGATCTCTAGCTCGGCAGCGTACCCACGAATATACATACGATGGAGCCGGGTCGGGGGTCCGCTTTGAAAGGTATGGCGCCAATCAGTCGGCCGGCCGGCGGGGACGCCTGCCTGCAGGCGGGCACTTATGGCCTCATGTGCTTCTCATGCATGCATGTTCCGATCTGAGGAGGGCAACTGGCCGCGGGAGGCTACAGGCCGGCCGATCGGGATCATCATCAACTCGACCAGAGTGTGTGCCTGCCGCCGAGTGGGGATCGGCCGATGCATGGATCAAACGTGGCCTAATAAGCCAGCCGCCGCTCGTGGCATGGCGACCCCCCTGCGGGCTGCGGCCATCATTGTGTCGGAGAGAGAGAGAGAGAGATAGAGAGAGCTGGGTTTGTATCTCGAATCTGCTCCATGGACGCCGATGCTAGTTTGCCAGCGGCGACGTCGTTGTCGATCGAATTTGGTTGCCGAGCGCGGGAGGAGAGGTTCCCCCATCGAATTTGCTTTGCTGTGGCGTTGCTCTGCCCCGAATCTGAGGAGCTGTTCGTTTCCGGCTAAAGTCGCCCGCCAACCCATGCATGCGTGTAGATGCTTCATCCGGTTTTGCTTGGGTGTGGACGGATGAATTATGCTGGCGTCGATGTGAACCTCGATGTGTTCCTAGTATAGTAAATCATGCTGCCTATATGTAGTATATCGTTCCTGAATAAAATTGGGCCCAACTAGAGAGAACTCGGCTGGAAAAAAACACTTGAGATCATCCGATTTTCTTTCTCAGTGCAGCAGAATTAAAAAAATTGACTGGCACCAAATTTTGTCCGTTCTTTTTAGAGCACTCGGCCCTTTGCAACCAAAAAAAAAACAGAAGCCCGCCAAATACTTGGGCTTGGCTTGAAACATAAAAGAAACTCATCCGATTCATGGTAAGACACAAGACAAAAACAAAAATAGACGAATACAAATAAAATTTAAGGAAAACAAAAGTGAAGTTTCACAGATAAAATGAATTAGTGACATAAGTATTACCCTTTATGAAAAAAATAAAAATATAAAACAATGCAAAAAATTAAACACAATTTACATAGATATCACCTTTTTTATACTAAGCATATAATAGTGCAATTTTCACTAAAAAAGATTCGTAAGAAAGACAAAATTAGTGACATTGGTGTTACCATTAAAAAAGAATGGGAATGAAATAAAACTAAACAACAATATAATTATGTTTTAAAAGAAAGAATGAATTAGTGCCATTGGTATTACCATTGATGAAGAACAAAAATAAAAAATCTTTAAAAACTTGCACACAATATTGCATGAAAATTGCATTTTTTTTTGGTAATACGCAAAAGAGTAAGCATTTTACACTCTAGTATAGTATACACACATATTGTATAGTACTTGCATGTATACTTACGTGCACAAAAAATAGAAAAATGATGTTTTATACGGAACAATGAATTAGCGTCATTAGTATCACCCTTTATGAAGGAAAAAAAATAAGAGAGTGCACACAATTGACATATAAATTACGCTTTTTTATAATATGAAAAAATAAGCATATAATAGTGTTTTTTGCAAAAAAATCTAAGAAGGAATATAATAGTGGCATTTGTACTAATCTTAAAGAAGAAATAAAATAAAAGTAGTGAGTAAAACAAATAATTTTCTTTTCTAAGCAAGAATGAATTAGTGCCATTGGTACTACTCATTAAGCAAAAAAATGCACATAACTTTGCATTGAAATTGCATTTTATAATATGCAGAGAATAAGCATGTAATAGTGCAATTTGCTCACTCTAATATACTCATCCAACATAAAAAATACCCATAAAAAACCGACTAAAAAACAAAATCAGAAACGCATAAAAAATGGCAACGGGTAACGGGCTTGAAGCCCAATAAAAAAATCGACTGACCCCAAACAGGGGCAAGTCAAAAAGTCAGCCCAAGAAGCCATGAAACAACGCAAGGGGGGAAAAGACAACACACTTGAGAAGAAGCAATGGTTAGAGAAAACGAGCTGCCCAAAATTTTAAAACAGGCAACTTTAATATAGCTAGAGTGATTAAAGTAAGTAGTACACCACAAAGAAATCCATCACAACTCTACTTCATGGTAGCACTGAAGTTAGCTTTAGCAGATGATGGTACGATTGAGAATTTTTTGGGTGGACTAAACAACATTCATCTGGAATGTTATAACTGATCAGTTAAACCGCCCTTCACAATCATAAGGGGATCCAATGCCCTAGCGGTCTTCTTCTTTCTCCAGTATACTTCTCCCCCACCCCCTTATACCAAAACTACAATAAAAACCAAAACAAGATAATAAAAATATTAAGTTTTTCTAAAAAAAGAATTAGTGGACGTAGTATTACCTTTAAAGAATAAAGAACTAAAAATGACAAAACTTGTGCATAATTTGTGCAAAAAATGATTTTTTTATTATAAAATACAACAATAGACATATAATAGCGAAATTTTCACATAAATAAAGATTTTTAAGAACGGATGAATTAGTGGCATTGATATTACTCTTAAGTAAATAAAAAATAAAAAGTGATGACAAAAACATGCACACGATTGGTAGAGAAATTGCACTTAAAATATATAAGTGTAATTTGCGCATCCTAATATAGTCTGAACACATATTATATTATAATTATGTGTATACCTGCAAACACACACATCCAACACTTACACATTACTCCTTCAGGATGCTGGAATACCCACCTTCGGGGAGTCTCCGCGTGCGAGGAGATCCTCTCCGTCTTCCGTTGCGACGGGGCCTCGCTCAACTAGCTCCTTGGGACGCTCTAGCAGTCCAATCTGCGCGGCCGCCCCGTACACGAATGGATTTCCTCCGGAGTCCATGACGGGTGGGCCATGGGCGCGACCGGGGCCACCTCTGTGGGGGGGGGGGGGGGGGTTGGATGCGCTCGTTTGCGCCGTCTCGGGTATTGCTCCCGCGGGAAGAGTAGGCCTGGCCTGCATGTCGGCATCACTCTCCCCTGATGTGGTGCTTCTCTCGCGCGAGCCGGGCCCGCGCGTGCACCCGGTTGTTTCGCTCGCCTAAGCTGGCCAGGTGCAATGCTTGCACCCCACCGGGCTGGTTCGCTCGCTTCAGGAGGGTCTTGCGTCACGCCCGTGTGCTCTGGCTCGCGCGCTGGATGCCCTTTGCCGGGTTGGTTGGCTTGCGGCAGACGCGTCTCGCGCCTCACCCGCGGCGTCAGTTAGCACGCGGGGCCTGGATTTCAGTGTCATTTGCCCCGTGCCGTGCTGTTTCTCCCTCGGTGGTGACGGCCTATTTCATTCGCCTGACCCGGGTACGCGTGTGCACAACATTGTTGGCCCGAGCCGGCTATGGGTGTGAGCAACGGACCCAAGTCGTCGTGTGTGCTGCCGAGGCTAGTTGGCGTGCCGATTCGTGATGTTTTGTGCCATTTTGATCTTTTCTGTATGTCAATTGCGTTTTTCTATAAATTGGTTGTGGAGTGGGGGGATTCTTATTCTCTTGCCCTTGCCTCCTACATGTTCTCTCTTCGTTGCTACGATTCTTTGACTTTTCTCGGTGCTTTTGCTTTGTTTCTCCTCGGCGACGGTTGATGTGCCGTTCATTCCTCATGTCAGCTGAGGTTTACACAAAAAGAGCTGAACATGCATATGCAGGCTCATGCATATGCAGGGTCTTTTCTTAACGCTCATATTTGTTTGGCTTCGTCCTTGTCACATGTTTCCGTAGGTTTCGCTTTGTTTTTGTCCCTGCTGTTTGATATGAGTTGCTGCTTTGCTACGACATTCATATTGTTTTTCCTCTTTCTGTGGGTTTTGTCGCATCGCCTCTCTAGATATATTACTTTTTTCAAGTGGTTTTCCCTGCCTACATTTTTTGCGGCGTGCTTTGATGGCAGCCGCTTCATTTCAACCGTCGCGTAATCACTGCCTTTTCTTCACCACCAGAACAAAGTCTGCGACATTATGCTTAGTAGGTGAATAAGTGATTCCAAGGTAGTTCATAGGAAACGAGTTGAGCTCGTAGACCAGCAAAGGAGTTGATTACACTTCTCTAATTCATCCCCGGTCATCTCAACAACAGTACAAGCGGTTCCCCTTCTTGATGGACACACATCTCTTCTACACCCACCACCACGTACATCAGAAAATCGACCACGACTTCAACCATGCCATTCCTGGTCTCTACCATGGTCTCCTCCAATCAGTTGTGGACAAGCTATTTTTAAGTGTCCCGGCTGGTCACACTAAAAATACTTTCTTTTCTAAGGGGTTATTATAGCTCTCTGTTAGTTCCCACCCTCTATGCAAAGAAATGTCGACCTTTTTTTTTTGAAGTATCATGTTCAGTTGAACTACTTGCCTCAAGTTCCAGTCGTATTTTTTCACTCACAATTGCAGAAGTTGCTTGCTCGAGATTTGGTAGGTTCACACTACCGTAAAGCACAACTCGTTCTCAAACTTGGGATGAAGAAAATTTAAGAAGTCCCTGATACGTCTCCAACGTATCTATAATTTTGATTCTTTCATGCTATTATATTATCAATCTTAGATACTTTATATGTAATTTTATATTATTTTTGGGAACTAACCAATTAACTCAGTGCCCAGTGTCACTTCATGTTCTTACCTATTATTTTGTTTCGCAGAAAAAAAAATACCAAAGGAAGTCCAAACATGATGAAACTTTATAGTGATTTTTTCTGGACTAGAAGGGACCCTAGAAGCTTTGGGAGGAGGCCAGAAGATGTAGGAGAAAGCCACAAGCTCACAGGCGCACCCCCAGGGGGGCTCCACCAGAGCTTGTGGGCCCATGTAACTCCTTTTGACCTAATTCAACTTTTCGCCACCGCACGCTTCTGTTCTTCCGTGATCCCATCTGGATGCCTTTTCCAGTACTCTGTCGGAGGGGGAATCAATCACGGAGGGCCTCTACATCAACCATGCCACACCTCCGATGATGTGCGAGTAGTTTACCATAGACATACGGGTCCATAGTGATTAGTTGGATGACTTCTTCTCTCTCTTTGGTCTTCAATACAATGTTCTCCTCGGAGTTCTATCTGATGTAATCTTTTTTCGTGGTGTTTTTGTTGGGATCTGATGAATTGTGGGTTTCTGATTAGATTATTTATTGGAAGTAACTGAGTCTTTTCTGAACTTTATCTTCCATGATTATTATAGCTTTGTATTTCTCTCTGATCTATCTGTTTGGTTTGGCCAACTAGATTGATTTAATTTCAGTGGGAGAGGTGCTTTGTTGTAGGTTCAATCTTGTGGTGTCCTCACCTCATGACAGAAGGGGTAGCGAGGCACATATTGTATTGTTGCTACTAAGGGTAAAACGACGAGGTTTAATCATATTGCTTGGTTTTATTCTGTCTACATTATGTCATCTTGCTTAAAGCGTTACTCTGTTTGTCATGAACTTAATACTACAGATGCATGCTGGATAGCGGTCGATTGGTGGAGTAATAGTAGTTGTCGGATTCGGGGCTCCGCAGACCCAAGATAGATTCGAACTTTGGGATGCGTGCGAAGAACTCAACCTCCCTAGTCTGCCAACTCGTCGATCTCACGGCCTAGCTCGATGAACTGAGGAAGAACGGGACAAGGCAGTTTACCCAGGTTCGGGCCACCTCGCGGTGTAATACCCTACTCCTGCTTTGTGGTGGATTAGCCTCGAGGTGGGCTGAGGATGAACTAGTACAGTGGAAGAACAACCTCAGGAGGTGTGTTCTTGTGCGTGTGAGGGTGTGGATGGTCCAAATCCCCTCTCTATGGTGGTGGCTAGGCTATACTTATAGTGGCCTTGGTCCTCTTCCCAAAATGAAGGCGGGAAGGGATCCCACAACGGCCAAATTCGAAGGGAGACAACTAGTAAATCTTATCCTGACGAAAGGTGGTCTGCGCCTGCAAAGCTTCTGGTTGTGACGTCGTGGTGGGCTCGACGATGAACTCTGTCCTGCCGTCTTGGTGGTCTTGGTCTTGTAGCATGGAAATGGAAACCTTTGGTTGATTCCTCGGACTCCGCGCCCGCGCTTGCCTCTTTAGCACCAAAGAGGAAATCTATTGTACTGCGCCCGTTGGTGCCCGCCTGGCCTTGGTCGTCATGGCTTGCATCATCTGAACCTCACGAGGTTAGGGCTCGCATGGAAATCTCTGCTCCTCAGGAGCCAGCCTAAGGAGGCCACTCCTTCCGGAGGTCTTGGCATTGTCCGCCTCACGAGGCTTGGCCCCTCGCTAGGGTCTTGTGTTGTTGGTGCTGAAGATGGGCCGTATCGGGCCGCCGATCGAGCCATGCCGTGGGCCGCAGGCAGGCAAGTCTGGGTACCCCGGTTCCCAGAACGCCGGCAGTAGTAGATGCAGGCAGGAGTCGTTCTACTTGTCACGAACGTAATGCCCATATACATGATCATTTCCATGAATAACGTCATAACCATGCGCTTTTTCTATCAGTTGCCCAACAGTAATTTGTCTAGCCACTGTATGCTATTTTTATGAGAGAGAAGCCTCTAGTGAAAACAATGCCCCCCCGGGTCTATTTTAATATATTACAAAACCAAAAATACCTTGCTGCAATTTTATTTATTTTACTTTACCTTGCAATTTATCTATCACCTATTACCAGATTTGATCCTTGCAATTAACAAGTACAAGGAGATTGAAAACCCTCTTGCCCGCATTGGGTGCAAGTATTTGCTCTTGTGTGTGCAAGTACTGTGGACTTGATATGTTTGTGGTTCTCCTATTAGTTCGATAACCTTGGATCTCACAGACCGATGCTATTTCTTTTTATCTTTGGTTTGTTTATGGTTTTACATGATGGTTTGTTACTGGTTTTTGTTGACTAACAGTCTGTTTGGTGCACTATTTATGTGTATGTGTAGCGCTCTTGGGTTTTGTGTTTCTCTCTTTTGTCCACACGTCTTCATTTGATTCAATCGTGCATGTGCTCGGTTGTTGCGACAGTTTTTACGTGATTTCTGTATTCTCTGGAAGGCTCCGATGAAGTCGAAACAACTCTACCGTTGTGCATGCCTATAAAAGGCTCCATCATAGCCCTACTTATGCCATCGCTGTGCTTGGCGTCCCTGCACCATCCATGTTCTCAATATCGTGTGTGTGGCCAGAGTCGGTGGAGTTGGCCCACATCTCCTTGATGCTCAACATTGATCGTTTGGATGCGCCGATGCACCACCCTCAAATGTGTCATCCGTTGCCGGTTATCACCGCGCTCCCTTTCATGTTCTCCACCAACGTCAACCCCATGCCACTGCCACTGTCCGCCTCTCCGTCAGCCGCACTAGGCTCCACTTCGTGTGGAATGGAGGTATGTACATGGAGTGCTACTCTCCGCCCATCTATACCATTAACACCCCATGCCTTGCATCACACAATCTTCGACACCCACACCATGGCCACAGGGTCGTCGCCTCCGCCATACCTCTTTGGGCACACGTCTCCCTCAATGCACTATTCTCCTGCTCATTGCCGGTGTAGCACTAGTGCCGTACCTCTGGTCTTGCCTGTCGGTGTCAAAAACGGCAGACCTCAGGGTAGGGGGTCCCGAGCTATGGACCTCGGGTCGAGGGTAACAGGAACGAAGGAGAGGATGTTTACCCAGGTTCGGGCCCTCTTGATGGAGGTAAAACCCTACATCATGCTCTTGTTTATATTGATGAAGATGTATCAAGTACAGAGTTGATATACCTGGAGCTCGTGATGTGTGGTCTAACTCTAGGGCTAGGTGAATGATTTTTCATTGATGTTCTCGCTACAAGCTAAACCCTATGGCTTATATATACGCCAGGGAGGGTATATAGGGTTACAAGGTTGGTATCTAGGAGCAAGGCGGCTGAGACCTTGGAGTATACGTCAAGTCTTTGGTGGAGGTAGTCTTAATTACGCCTCCTGCGTACGGCCTCCGGAGTCCATCTTGACCATGAATGAGGTCCCATTGGCCCAACCCAAGGAGAATGGGCTGACTAGGTTAGGATCTCATAATCCAGGACACCGTTAGTAGCCCCCGAACTGGTCTTCTATGCCGACGACGGTGATACATCTCCAACGTATCTATAATTTTTTATTGTTCTATGTTATTATATTATCTGTTTTGGATGTTTTATATGCATTAATATGCTATTTTATATTATTTTTGGGACTAACCTATAACCTAGAGCCCAGCGCTAGTTTCTGTTTTCCTTGTTTTTAGCTTCATGAAAAAGGAATACCAAACGGAATAAAACCTCCGCGACGATTTTTCTTGGACCAGAAGACACCCAGGAGACTTGGAGATCAAGTCATAAGAGCCACGTGGAGGCCACAAGGGTGGAGGGCGCGCCCCTACCTTGTGGGCCCCTCAGTGACCCCTAACCTAGCTCTGCCTCCTTTATATTCACATATATTCCCAAACCACCAGAAGCATGCACGAATACACTTTTCCACCTCCGTAACCTTCTGTTCCCGTGAGATCCCATCTCGAGGCCTTTTCCGACATCCCGACGGAGGGGGAATTCGATCACGAAGGGCATCTACATCAACCCTATTGCCCTTCCGATGAAGCGTGAGTAGTTTACCTCAGACCTACGAGTCCATAGCTAGTAGCTAGATGGCTTCTTCTCTCTCTTTGATTCTCAATACCATGTTCTCCTTGATGTTCTTCAAGATTTATCCGATGTAATATTCTTTTGAGGTGTGTTTGTCGAGATCCAATGAATTGTGGATTTATGATTAGCTTATCTATGAATATTATTTGAATCTTCTCTGAATTCTTATATGCATGATTTGATTTCTTTGTAATTCTCTTTGAACTATCGGTTTAGTTTGGCCAACTAGATTGGTTTTTCTTGCAATGGGAGAAGTGCTTAGCTTTGGGTTCAATCTTGCGGTGTCCTCTCCCAGTGACAGTAGGGGTAGCGAGGCACGTATTGTATTGTTGCCATTGAGGATAAAAAGATGGGGGTTTACATCATATTTCTTGAGTTTATTCTTCTACATCATGTCATCTTACTTAAAGCCTTACTCTGTTCTTCATGAACTTAATACTCTAGATGTAGGCAGGAGTCGGTCGATGTGTGGAGTAATAGTAGTAGATGCAGGCAGGAGTCAGTCTACTTGATACGGACGTGATGCCTATATTACATAATCATTGCCTTGGATATCGTCATAACTTTGCGCTTTTCTATCAATTGCTCGACATTAATTTGTTCACCCATCGTATTATTTGCCTTCAAGAGAGAATCCTCTAGTGAAACATATGGCCCGCGGGTATATTTTCCATCATATTAGTTTCTGATCTACTATTTTGCAATCTTTACTTTCAGATCTATACAACAAAAAACTCAAAAATAGTTTATCTTTTGTTTAGTTTTATTTATCTATCTCTATCCGATCTCACCTTTGCAAGTGACCGTGAAGGGATTGCCAACCCCATTATTGCATTGGGTGCAAGTGTTTGATTGTTTGTGCGGGTATTGGTGATTTGTGCGTTCTTCTCCTACTGGATTGATACCTTGATTCTCAAATAGAGGGAAATACTTATCTCTACTTTGCTGCATCACCCTTTCCTCTTCAAGGGAAAAACCAACGCAAGCTCAAGAAGTTGCAGACGACCCTTCTGACGATAGCAACCTCGGATCTAGAGTCCTAGGCTCGATAGATGAGTTCCTTCTTGTAATTTTTGGTCCCCTCCTTTAAAGGAGCGACGCCAGCCGAAGCTCAACTGAACCTGTAGCCCCTGCCCGAAGAGATCGAATGACTTAACCTTGAAGGCCAAGCATCTTGGTGTGAATGGTTCCACTCAATCTAACAACTTTATCGAACCGGTTCACCCTGCGATAGGTCGAGCAGTTACTGCTTCCCTTAAATCACGGCCCGAGGCGGCCTTTTTACTGGCATGTCCCATCGAGGTGGACATCGTGCCCATTTTCTCAGGGATATCATCAAGATTTGGTTCCCCCCATATGCTCAACGACATCTTTGGTGGGAGTGGCATTTTGATCAGTGCAACAAGGGTACTCTTGGGCTTTCAACAGCCTATAAGAGCAAAAGAGAGGGCAGCACAACCTACCACACTCCCATTCTCCCCATCTACTGCTTCGTCTAGCTCCAGCACCCAGATCCGATCCTGCACTCCTTTTTCCCATAGCGAGCCCATCCTCCTCTCACTAGCCATGGTCGACCCCCTCAAGGGGCACTAGGGGGTTCCATCATGACAGATGGCACCATCCTGGAGCTGCGCGGCGTGGGGTATCTGACCGCCGACACAGCCAACCATGCTCCAGCCGCTGGCCAGCAAGTGCCCGCTCCCAATGCTATGGAGCGAGTAGTCTTTGTCCCCCACCTTGTTTGAGGGTTAGGATTCCTGCTACACCCCTTTGTGTGTGGGGTGATGTTCTACTATGGGCTCAACTTCCACCACATGGCCCCAAACTCCATTCTCCACCTCGCCTCCTTCATCACGGTTTGCGAGGCCTTGCTCCGCTATGAGCTGCATTTCGGCCTATGGCTGAAGCTCTTCGGGATCAAGCTAAATTCCAGCGGCTCCGATCTCACAGAGTGTAGAGGGGCCATGATCAACAAGAATCAGGGGGCCGAATGGCTCAAGGGCACCTTCATCAAAATGGTGAAGGAGTGGCAGCGGGAATGTTTCTACATCACCGAACCGCTCGCCCCTGGCCAGGCCACGGTTCGGCCTTCTCGGCTGGGTCCCCGGAGAAGCTCAAGTCTTGGAAGGAGAAGGGCATTGTCTGGGGGAACCCAGCAGAGGTGGATAACATGATTAAGAGGATCAAATGGTGGTCCACCATGAAGAACTTCCAGCTCGCCAATGCCATTAACATCATGCTCAACTGTCGTATGCTCCTGCTCCAGCTCCGGGCCACCCCGACGTGGGTGCAAAAGCCCGAGGACATGGGCCCCTCACAACCTTCTTCCGCTCCACCTTGGCCACTATGTGTACAAAGCTCATGAATCTAGCCAAGGACAAGATTCCCAAGGAGGAGGAGGACCTCGACTTCGAGGACGGCCACAACGCTCCTCCAGTAAGTGCTCTATCACACGCTGATTGCTTGCATATGCATTGTTAATGCCACGAAGAGGAGAGGATGATGCAGCACAACAAAGGTAAGTATTTCCTTAGTTATGAAACCAAGGTTATCAATCCAGTAGGAGAACCACGCAACACTATGTAAACAACACATGCACACAAACAACAAATACTTTCAAGCCAACGCGTAAGATGGGTTGTCAATCCCTCCTCGGTATTGAGATAGATTAAATTGTTTGAGATTTGATAAATTGATCTAACTAAAACACAAAATCAAATAAATAAATAAAATGTACAACAAGGTATTTTTTGATTTAATATGATAGGAAATAGACCCCGGGGCCATAGTTTTCACTAGAGGCTTCTCTTAAGAAAATATCATATGATGGTAAACAAATTACTATTGGGCAATTGATAGAAAAGCCAATAATCATGATGATATCCAAGGCAATGATCATGTATATAGGCATCACATCCAAGATTAGTAGACCGAAATGATTCTGCATCTACTACTATTACTCCACACATCGACTGTTGTCCAGCATGCATCTAGTGTATTAAGTTCGTGGAAAAATGGAGTAATGCAATAAGAAAGATGACATGATGTACACAAGATAAACTCACGTATGAATAAACCCCATCTTGTTACCCTTAATAGCAACTATACATGTGTGTCATGTCTCTTTCTATCACTAATATTGAGCACCTCAAGATTGAACCCATCATGAAATACCTCTTCCCATGGCAAGAAAAATCAATCTAGTTGGCCAAACCAAAGCAAAATTTCGGAGAATAAATACAAGGCTATAACAATCATGCATATAAGAGTTCAACAAAGACTCGAATAATATTCATGGATAGAATTGATCATAAACCCACAATTCATTGGATCCCTACAAACACACCACAAAAAGGAGTTAAATAAAGTGGATCTCCAAGAACATCGAGGAGAACATTGTATTGAAGATCAAAAAGAGAGAAGAAGCCACTAGCTACTAGCTACGGACCCGTAGGTCTGTGGTAAACTACTCACGCATCATCGGAGGGGCAACAAGGATGATGAAGAACCCCTCCGTGATTGTTTCCCCCTCTAGCAGAGTGCCGGAAAAGGCCTCTAGATTGGATCTCGTGGTTCTGGAACTTGTGGCGGCTGGAAAAGTGTTTCATCGACTCCCCTAGGGTTTTTGGGATTTAGAGTATTTATAGAGGTGGAGGTAGGTCAGGAAGCTTCCCATGGGCTCCACTACCCACCAAGCGCGCCTGGGCTCCCTGGCACGCCCTGGTGCCTAGTGGGCCCCACGGGCCTCCTCCCGTGTGCTCATTTGGCTCCCTGGGTGTCTTCTGTCCATAAAAAATTCTCCAAAAAGTTTCATTGCATTTGGACTTCATTTGGTATTGATATTATGCAAAGTAAAAAAACAAGCAAAAATAGAAACTAGCACTAGGCACTATGTCAATAGGTTAGTCCCAGAAAATGATATAAAGTTGCTAGTAAACGAATATAAAATATCCAATATTGATACTATAACAACATGGAACAATCAAAAATTATAGATACGTTGGATACGTATCAGCATCCCCAAGCTAAATTCCTGCTCGTCCTCGAGTAGGTAAATGATAAAAACAGAATTTTTTATGTGGAATGCTGCCTAATATGTTCATCACATATTCTTTTGTTTTGTAGCATGGACATTTGGACTTTAGATGATTCAAAGCAATAGTCTATAATTGACATGAGGACATCAATACTCAATCATATCAACAAGCAACCATGTCTTTCAAAATATCAACACTAAATAAAGCTATCCCTAGCCCATTATGCTCAATCATTGATCCATTCATGAAACACACTCAAATATTAGCTATGCCCAATGCACAAGTATGATAATAGTGTTCCCTAGTTGGTGCTTTATAAGAGAAGATGGAGACTCAATAAAAATAAAAATTTCATAAAAGTAAAAAAGATAGGCCCTTCGCAGAGGGAAGCAGAGATTTGTAGAGGTGCCAAAGCTCAATGGTTAAATTGAGAGATAAAATTGTTTTGAGAGGCATGCTTTTCCTGTCAACAAAAATGACCGAGAACTCCCAATATCTTCCATGCTAGGTAAATCATAGGCGGTTCCCAAACATAAAATAAAGTTCATTCCTTTTTCCATCATTCTTTCGCAATCCATGGGTAGCCGTATCCATGGGTGCGTTCCATACGAACACTTTCCAAAGAATTTATTATTGGCAACATAAATAAAAAAATCATTTCAAGAATGGGCATCCCTATTACCTGCCACACTCTCGTGCAATGACAAGTGAATAAACACTCATCTTGATAACCTACCTAGCATGGAAAATATCGGCCACCCCCTGCCACTTCATGAGCAGTATGGGCACACAAAAAGGAAATTCATTTTGAAAATTAGAGTTGGCACATACAAATTTACTTAGAACGGCATGGAAATACCGCATATAGGTAGGTATGGTGGACTCATTTGGCACAACTTGGTTTAACGAGTTTGGATGCACAAGCAGTATTCCTGCTTAGTACAAGGAAAGGCTACCAAATAGATATAGAAGCAACCAACCAAAAAACAAAAACTATAATAAATGAGCATTACACATAGCTAACATTGAATAATGCACCACAAATAGGATATAACTTCATTGCATAAGTATTGACTTTCGTGCTTGCATAGGGAATCACAAACCTTAACACCAATATTATTACTAAGCATAATTACTCACCAACATGACTCACATATTACTATCTCCATATCACAAAACTATTACAAGGAATCAAGTTTATAATATCCAATGATCTTAATGAAAGTTTTTATTATGTCCGCCCTTGAATATCTATCACTTTGGAACTAATTCCATATATTACCATTGCTACCAACAAGCTCTCAAACAAGTTTAAGTGAAGCATAAGAGTATAAATAGTTCGTCAAAATTTTCATCTCTCAAAATAGTATAAGTGAAGCATGAGAGGATATTTTTTTGAAAAAAATTCTACCTCTCAAATTAATCTAAGTGAAGCATCAGAGTATTTCTTCAAAAACTTAAACCACCACCATGCTCAAAAAGATATAAGTGAAGTACTAGAGCAATTCCATAGCTCAAAAATTTAAGTGAAGCACATAGAGCAATTCTAACAAATCATAGCATCATTATGGCTCTCTCAAATAGGTGTGTCCAACAAGGATGTGATACGTCTCCAATGTATCTATAATTTTTGATTGTTCCATGCTATTATATTATCTATTTTGGAAGTTTTATATGCATTAATATGCTATTTTATATTATTTTTGGGACTAACCTATTAACCTAGAGCCTAGTGCCAGTTCCTGTTTTCCCTATTTTTGAGTTTCGCAGAAAAGGAATACCAATGGAGTCCAAACAGAATAAAACCTTCGCGATGATTTTTCTTGGACTAGAAGACAACCAGGAGACTTGGAGATGAAGTCGGAGGAGCCACGAGGGGCCACAAGGATGGAGGGCGCGCCCCCCACCCTTGTGGGCCCCTTGTGCACCTCCTGACCTAATTCTTTCGCATATATATATTCCCATATATCCCCAAACCACCAGAGGCATCCACGAAAACACTTTTCCACCGTGGCAACATTTTGTACCCATGAGATCCCATCTAGGGACATTTTTCGGCACCCTGCCGGAGGGGGATTCAATCACGGAGGGGTTCTACATCAACTCTATTGCCCTTCCAATGAAGCGTGAGTAGTTTACCTCAGACCTACGGGTCCATAGCTAGTAGCTAGATGGATTCTTCTCTCTCTTTGGTTCTCAATACCATGTTCTCCTCGATGTTCTTGGAGATCTATTCAATGTAATACTTTTTTGCGGTGTGTTTGCCGATATCCGATGAATTGTGGATTTATGATCAGCTTATCTATGAATATTATTTGAATCTCCTCTGAATTCTTTTATGCATGATTTGATATCATTGTAATTCTCTTCGAACTATCAGCTTGGTTTGGCCAACTAGACTGTTTTTTCCTGCAATGGGAGAAGTGCTTAGCTTTGGGTTCAATCTTGCGATGTCCTTTCCGAGTGACAGTAGGGGCAGCAAGGCACGTATTGTATTTTTGCCATCGAGGATAAAAAGATGGGGTTTTCATCATATTTCTTGAGTTAATTCCTCTACATTATGTCATCTTACTTAATGCGTTACTCTGTTCTTCATGAACTTAATACTTTAGATGCAGGCAGGAGTCAGTCGATGTGTGGAGTAATAGTAGTAGATGCATAATCGTTTCGGTCTACTTGAAACGGACGTGATGCCTATATTCATGATCATTGCCTTAGATATCGTCATAACTTTGCACTTTTCTATCAATTGCTCGACAGTAATTTGTTCACCCATCGAATTATTTACTACCATGAGAGAAGCCTCTAGTGAAACCTACGCCCCCCCGGGTCTATTTTCCATCATATAAGTTTCCGATCTACTATTTTGCAATCTTTTACTTTCCGATCTATAAACTAAAAACACCAAAAATATTTACTTTATCGTCTATCTATCTCTAGTATATCTCACTTTTGCAAGTAACCGTGAAGGGATTGACAACCCCTTTATCATGTTGGGTGCAAGTTGTTTGATTGTTTGTGCAGGTATTTGGTGATTTGTGCGTTGTCTCCTACTGGATTGATACCTTGGTTCTCAAACTGAGGGAAATACTTATCTCTAGTTTGCTGCACCACCCTTTCCTCTTCAAGGGAAAAACCAACACAAGCTCAAGAAGTAGCAGGAAGAATTTCTGGTGTCGTTGCCGAGGATATCTAGGCCAAGTCAAGACATACCAAGTACCCATCGTAAACTCTCATCTCTTGCATTGCATTATTCACCATTCGCCTCTCATTTTCCTCTCTGCCACTTCTAAAACGATTTTCGAAAATAATTCCCTTTTTCTTTGCCCTTCTTCCGTTCATCCTTCTGTTTGCTCGTGTTACCATGTGCCTTCTATTTGCTTGCAACTTCGCTTGCTAAAAATCTATTGTTATGGATCCTCATCCTCTTGCTAACCTTTTTAAAAGATCCAATTATGATGAACCAATTGCTAGTGAGTTGAGTGCACTAGATTATCTTTATGAGATTTTTCTTGAAATTCGTGAATCTGAAAACTGTGATGAAGTGTTGAAAGAAGAAATTTATGAAGTGATTCATGATAGCTTCTTGAATGAAAATCATGATTGCAATGATATTAGTATAAATTCTATTAATGACAATTGTTTTTAATGATATGCAAAACCCTAAGCTTGGGGATGCTAGTTTTGCTATGTCCACTACTTGTTGCAATGATCATGATTGGGGTGATTCTTCTTACAATCTTGAAAATTTATTTAAGCCCCATGATGAATATGAGATTGATAATAATGTTTGCAATAATACTGAAAGTGGGTTTGAAAGAGTGTCAACTTTAGATCCCACATATTTGGATAATGTTCAATCTTATGAAGTTTTTGATAAAAGTGGGTTCGCAGAGGCCACGGCTTTATTTTATGATAATCCCACTATTTCAGAAGAGTGTCAACTTTGCATGCATGTGGATCATGAATAGGAAATTTTATGTGATAGATATATTATTGAATTTGATTATGATCCTACATGTAATTATTATGAGAGAGGAAAATATGGTTGTAGAAATTTTCATGCTACAAAATTACCTCTCGTTATGTTGAGATTGCTATTGTTTATTTCTTGTTCCTTGCATATGGTGGTTTTTGCTTGCCTTGATAATTTGTTTGCTTATAAAATCCCTATGCATAGGAATAATGTTAGAATTAAACTTGTTTGTCACATGTTTTATGATGCTCTCTTCGTGTTTCAATTGCTATCTTTCGTGTGAGCATCATTAAAATTATCAATGCCTCGCTAAAAGGCTTTAAGGAAAAGCGCTTGTTGGGAGACAACCCAATATGTTTATTTTATGTGTTTGAATACATAATTCATCTAGCCTTTGGTTAGATGTGGTTTTTGTGTTTAATTAGTGTTTGTGCCAAGTAAGACCTTTGGGATGGCTTACGGTGATAGTTGATTTGATCTTGCTGAATAACAGAAACTTTTGCGCTCAGGAAAACAATTCTCGTTTTTAACAGAAGCATGATAAAACACTGTCTCTTTTTACAGAAGATTAATAAACAAATTTCTTAGGTTTTCCTAAATTTTCACAATTTTTGGAGTTACAGAAATATTCTAACTATCCAGATTGCTACAGACTGTTCTGTTTTTGACAGATTCTATTTTCTATGTGTTGTTTGCTTATTTTGATAATTCCATGGGTAGTATCGGGGGGTATGAACCATGGAAAAGTTGGAATACAATATATATTACACCAATATAAATAAATAATGAGTTTACAACAGTACCAAAAGTGGCGATTTATTTTCTTATATTAACAGAGCTTATGAGATTTTCTGTTGAGTTTTGTGTTGTGAAGTTTTCAAGTTTTGGATAAGGATTTGATGGACTACCTAATAAGGAGTGGCAAGATCCTAAGCTTGGGGCATCGCCTCTTTCGTCTTCGTCTGTCGGTAACTTTACTTGCGGCTATATTTTTATTCACCACATGATATGTGTTTTGCTTGGAGCGTCTTGTATGATTTGAGTCTTTGCTTTTTAGTTTGCGCAATCATCCTTGCTGTACACACCTTTTGAGAGGGACACACATGAATCGTGATTTATTAGAATACTCTATGTGCTTCACTTATATCTTTTGATCTAGGAAATTTGTCTCTAGTGCTTCACTTATATCTTTTTAGAGCACGACGGTGGTTTTATTTTGTAGAAATTGTTGAACTCTCATGCTTCACTTATATTATTTTGCGAGTCTTTAAACAACATGGTAATTTTATTTGGTTATAAATTTAGTCCTAATATGATAGACATCCAAGAGGGATATAATAAAAACTTTCATATAAAGTGCATTGAATACTATGAGAAGTTTGATTCCTTATGATTGTTTTGAGATATAAAGATGGTGATATTAGAGTCATTCTAGTGAGTAATTGTGAATTTGAGAAATACTTGTGTTAAAGTTTGTGATTCCTGTAGCATGCATGTATGGTGAACCATTATGTTATGAAGTCGGAGCATGATTTATTTATTGATTGTCTTCCTTATGAGTGGCGGTCGGGGACGAGCGATGGTCTTTTCCTACCAATGTACCCCCCTAGGAGCATGCGTGTAGTACTTCGTTTCAATAACTAATAGATTTTTGCAATAAGTATGTGAGTTTTTCTGACTAATGTTGAGTCCATGGATTATACGCACTCTCACTCTTCCACCATTGCTAGTGAAGGAAATATGCCTTAGAGGCAATAATAAAGCTATTATTTATTTCCTTATATCATGATAAATGTTTATTATTCATGCTAGAATTGTATTAACCGGAAACATAATACATGTGTGAATACATAGACAAACAGAGTGTCACTAGTATGCCTCTACTTGACTAGCTCGTTGATCAAAGATGGTTATGTTTCCTAACCATAGACATGAGTTGGCATTTGATTACCGGGATCACATCATTAGGAGAATGATGTGATTGACTTGACCCATTCCGTTAGCATAGCATTGATCGTTTAGTTTGTTGCTATTGCTTTCTTCATGACTTATACATGTTCCTATGACTATGAGATTATGCAACTCCTATTTATCGGAGGAACACTTTGTGTGCCACCAAACATCACAACATAACTGGGTGATTATAAAGGTGCTCTACAGTTGTCTCCGAAGGTACTTGTTGGGTTGGCTTATTTCGAGATTAGGATTTGTCACTCCGATTGTCGGAGAGGTATCTCTGGGCCCTCTCAGTAATGCGCATCACTTAAGCCTTGCAAGCATTGCAACTAATGAGTTAGTTACAGGATGATGTATTACGGAACGATTAAAGAGACTTGCCAGTAACGAGATTGAACTAGGTATTTAGATACCGACGATCGAATCTCGGGCAAGTATCATACCGATGACAAAGGGAACAACGTATGTTGTTATGCGGTCTGACCGATAAAGATCTTTGTAGAATATGTGGGAGCCAATATGAGCATCCAGGTTCCGCTATTGGTTATTGACCGGAGACGTGTCTCGGTCATGTCTACGTTATTCTCGAACCCATAGGGTCCGCACGCTTAAGGTTTTGATGACAGTTATATTATGAGTTTATGAGTTTTGATGTACCGAAGGAGGTCGGAGTCCTGGATGAGATCGGGGACATGACGAGGAGTCTCGAAATGGTCGAGACGTAAAGATCGATATATTGGACGACTATATTCGGACATCGGAAAGGTTCCGAGTGATTCGGGTATTTTTCGGAGTACCGGAGAGTTACGGGAATACGTATTGGGCCTTATTGGGCCATACGGGAAAGAAGGAAAAGGGCCTCAATGGTGGCCGCACCCCTCCCCTTGGTCTGGTCCGAATTGGACTAGGGAAGGGGGGTGCCCCCTTCCTTCCTTCTCCTTTTCCCTTCCTCTTTTCCTATTCCATATGGGAGGTGGAATCCTACTAGGACTAGGGAGTCCTAGTAGGACTCCACACTTGGCGCGCCCCCTCCTAGGGCCGGCCTCCTCCTCCCTTGCTCCTTTATATACGGGTGCAGGGGGCACCCCAAAGACACAACAATTGATCCTTGAGATCTATTAGCCGTGTGCGGTGCCCTCCTCCACCATAATCCTCGATAATATTTTAGCGGTGCTTAGGCTAAGCCCTGCGATGGTATAACATCAAGATCGTCACCACGTCGTCGTGCTGACGGAACTCTTCCCCGACATTCTGCTAGATCGGAGTCCGGGGATCATCATCGAGCTGAACGTGTGCTAGAACTCGGAGGTGCCGTAGTTTCGGTGCTTGATCGGTCGGGCCGTGAAGACGTACGACTACATCAACCGCGTTGTGCTAACGCTTCTGCTTCCGGTCTACGAGGGTACGTAGACAACACTCTCCCTCTCGTTGCTATGCATCACCATGATCTTGCGTGTGCGTAGGAAAATTTTGAAATTACTACGTTCCCCAACAGTGGCATCCGAGCCTAGGTTTTATGCGTTGATGTTATGCACGAGTAGAACACAAGTGAGTTGTGGGCGATATAAGTCATACTGCTTACCAGCATGTCATACTTTGGTTCGGCGGTATTGTTAGATGAAGCGGCCCGGACCGACATTACGCGTACGCTTACGCGAGACTGGTTCTACCGACGTGCTTTGCACACAGGTGGCTGGCGGGTGTCAGTTTCTCCAACTTTAGTTGAACCGAGTGTGGCTACGCCCGGTCCTTGCGACGGTTAAAACAACACCAACTTGACAAACTATCGTTGTGGTTTTGATGCGTAGGTAAGAACGGTTCTTGCTAAGCCCGTAGCAGCCACGTAAAACTTGCAACAACAAAGTAGAGGACGTCTAACTTGTTTTTGCAGGGCATGTTGTGATGTGATATGGTCAAGACATGATGCTAAATTTTATTGTATGAGATGATCATGTTTTCTAACCGAGTTATCGGCAACTGGCAGGAGCCATATGGTTGTCGCTTTATTGTATGCAATGCAATCGCGCTGTAATGCTTTACTTTATCACTAAGCGGTAGCAATAGTCGTGGAAGCATAAGATTGGCGAGACGACAACGATGCTACGATGGAGATCAAGGTGTCACGCCGGTGACGATTGTGATCATGACGGTACTTCGAAGATGGAGATCACAAGGACAAGATGATGATGGCCATATCATATCACTTATATTGTTTGCATGTGATGTTTATCTTTTATGCATCTTATCTTGCTTTGATTGACAGTAGCATTATAAGATGATCCCTCACTAAAATTATCAAAGTATAAGTGTTCTCTCCGAGTATGCACCGTTGCCAAAGTTCGTCGTGCCCAGACACCACGTGATGATCGGGTGTGATAGGCTCTACATTCAAATACAACGGGTGCAAGCCAGTTTTTGCACAAGCAGAATACTCAGGTTAAACTTGACGAGCCTAGCATATGCAGATATGGCCTCGGAACACGGAGACCGAAAGGTCGAGCGTGAATCATATAGTAGATATGATCAACATAAACGATGTTCACCATTGAAAACTACTCCATCTCACGTGATGATCGGTTATGGTTTAGTTGATTTGGATCACGTAATCACTTAGAAGATTAGAGGGATGTCTATCTAAGTGGGAGTTCTTTAGTAATATGATTAATTGAACTTAAATTTATCATGAACTTAGTCCCTGCTAGTATCTTGCTTGTTTATGTTGATTGTAAATAGATGGCTCGTGCTGTTGTTCCGTTGAATTTTAATGCGTTCCTTGAGAAAGCAAAGTTGAAAGATGATGGTAGCAATTACACGGACTGGGTCCGTAACTTGAGGATTATCCTCATTGCTGCTCAGAAGAATTACGTCCTGGAAGCACCGTTGGGTGCCAGGCCTGCTGCTGGAGCAACACCAGATGTTATGAACGTCTGGCAAAGCAAAGTTGATGACTACTCGATAGTTCAGTGTGCCATGCTTTACGGCTTAGAATCGGGACTTCAACGACGTTTTGAACGTCATGGAGCATATGAGATGTTCCAGGAGTTGAAGTTAATATTTCAAGCAAATGCCCGAATTGAGAGATATGAAGTCTCCAATAAGTTTTATAGCTGCAAGATGGAGGAGAACAGTTCTGTCAGTAAGCATATACTCAAAATGTCTGGGTATAATAATCACTTGATTCAATTGGGAGTTAATCTTCTGGATGATTGCGTCATTGACAGAATTCTCCAATCACTGCCACCAAGCTACAAGAGCTTCGTGATGAACTATAATATGCAAGGGATGAACAAGACTATTCCCGAGCTCTTCGCAACGCTGAAAGCTGTGGAGGTAGAAATCAAGAAGGAGCATCAAGTGTTGATGGTTAACAAGACCACTAGTTTCAAGAAAAAGGGCAAAGGGAAGAAGAAGGGGAACTTCAAGAAGAACGGCAAGCAAGTTGCTGCTCAGGAGAAGAAACCCAAGTCTGGACCTAAGCCTGAAACTGAGTGCTTCTACTGCAAGCAGACTGGTCACTGGAAGCGGAACTGCCCCAAGTATTTGGCGGATAAGAAGGATGGCAAGGTGAACAAAGGTATATGTGATATACATGTTATTGATGTGTACCTTACTAGAGCTCGCAGTAGCACCTGGGTATTTGATACTGGTTCTGTTGCTAATATTTGCAAATCGAAACAGGGACTACGGAATAAGCGGGCACTGGCAAAGGACGAGGTGACGATGCGCGTGGGAAACGGTTCCAAAGTCGATGTGATCGCGGTCGGCACGCTACCTCTACATCTACCTTCGGGATTAATATTAGACCTAAATAATTGTTATTTGGTGCCAGCGTTGAGCATGAACATTATATCTGGATCTTGTTTAATGCGAGACGGTTATTCATTTAAATCAGAGAATAATGGTTGTTCTATTTATATGAGTAATATCTTTTATGGTCATGCACCCTTGAAGAGTGGTCTATTTTTATTGAATCTCGATAGTAGTAATACACATATTCATAATGTTGAAGCCAAAAGATGCAGAGTTGATAATGAAAGTGCAACTTATTTGTGGCACTGTCGTTTAGGTCATATCGGTGTAAAGCGCATGAAGAAACTCCATACTGATGGACTTTTGGAACCACTTGATTATGAATCACTTGGTACTTGCGAACGGTGCCTCATGGGCAAGATGACTAAAACACCGTTCTCCGGTACTATGGAGAGAGCTACAGATTTGTTGGAGATTATACATACCGATGTATGTGGTCCGATGAATATTGAGGCTCGTGGCGGATATCGTTATTTTCTCACCTTCACAGATGATTTAAGCAGATATGGATATATCTACTTATGAAACATAAGTCTGAAACATTTGAAAAGTTCAAAGAATTTCAGAGTGAAGTTGAAAATCATCGTAACAAGAAAATAAAGTTTCTACGATCTGATCATGGAGGAGAATATTTGAGTTATGAGTTTGGTGTACATTTGAAAAACTGTGGAATAGTTTCGCAACTCACGCCACCCGGAACACCACAGCGTAATGGTGTGTCCGAACGTCGTAATCGTACTTTACTAGATATGGTGCGATCTATGATGTCTCTTACTGATTTACCGCTATCATTTTGGGGTTATGCTCTAGAGACGGCTGCATTCACGTTAAATAGGGCACCATCAAAATCCGTTGAGACGACGCCTTATGAACTATGGTTTGGCAAGAAACCAAAGTTGTCATTTCTTAAAGTTTGGGGCTGCGATGCTTATGTGAAAAAGCTTCAACCTGATAAGCTCGAACCCAAATCGGAGAAATGTGTCTTCATAGGATACCCAAAGGAAACTGTTGGGTACACCTTCTATCACAGATCCGAAGGCAAGACATTCGTTGCTAAGAATGGATCCTTTCTAGAGAAGGAGTTTCTCTCGAAAGAAGTGAGTGGGAGGAAAGTAGAACTTGACGAGGTAACTGTACCTGCTCCCTTACTGGAAAGTAGTTCATCACAGAAAACTGTTTCAGTGACACCTACACCAGTTAGTGAGGAAGCCAATGATAATGATCATGAAACTTCAGATCAAGAAACTACTGAACCTCGTAGATCAACCAGAGTAAGATCCGCACCAGAGTGGTACGGTAATCCTGTTCTGGAAGTCATGCTACTAGATCATGATGAACCTACGAACTATGAAGAAGCGATGGTGAGCCCAGATTCCGCAAAGTGGCTTGAAGCCATGAAATCTGAGATGGGATCCATGTATGAGAACAAAGTATGGACTTTGGTTGACTTGCCCGATGATCGGCAAGCAATTGAGAATAAATGGATCTTTAAGAAGAAGACTGACGCTGATGGTAATGTTACTGTCTACAAAGCTCGACTTGTCGCAAAAGGTTTTCGGCAATTTCAAGGGATTGACTACGATGAGACCTTCTCACCCGTAGCGATGCTTAAGTCCGTCCGACTCATGTTAGCGATTGCCGCATTTTATGATTATGAAATTTGGCAGATGGATGTCAAAACTGCATTCCTGAATGGATTTATGGAAGAAGAGTTGTATATGATGCAACCGGAAGGTTTTGTCGATCCAAAGGGAGCTAACAAAGTGTGCAAGCTCCAGCGATCCATTTATGGACTGGTGCAAGCCTCTCGGAGTTGGAATAAACGTTTTGATAGTGTGATCAAAGCATTTGGTTTTATACAGACTTTCGGAGAAGCCTGTATTTACAAGAAAGTGAGTGGGAGCTCTGTAGCATTTCTGATATTATATGTGGATGACATATTGTTGATTGGAAATGATATAGAATTTCTGGATAGCATAAAGGGATACTTGAATAAAAGTTTTTCAATGAAAGACCTCGGTGAAGCTGCTTACATATTAGGCATTAAGATCTATAGAGATAGATCAAGACGCTTAATTGGACTTTCACAAAGCACATACCTTGACAAAATTTTGAAGAAGTTCAAAATGGATCAAGCAAAGAAAGGGTTCTTGCCTGTGTTACAAGGTGTGAAGTTGAGTAAGACTCAATGCCCGACCACTGCAGAAGATAGAGAGAATATGAAAGATGTTCCCTATGCATCAGCCATAGGATCTATCATGTACGCAATGCTGTGTACCAGACCTGATGTGTGCCTTGCTATAAGTTTAGCAGGGAGGTACCAAAGTAATCCAGGAGTGGATCACTGGACAGCGGTCAAGAACATCCTGAAATACCTGAAAAGGACTAAGGATATGTTTCTCGTATATGGAGGTGACAAAGAGCTCACCGTAAAAGGTTACGTTGATGCAAGCTTTGACACTGATCCGGACGATTCTAAATCGCAAACCGGATACGTGTTTACATTAAACGGTGGAGCTGTCAGTTGGTGCAGTTCTAAACAAAGCGTCGTAGCGGGATCTACATGTGAAGCGGAGTACATAGCTGTTTCGGAAGCAGCGAACGAAGGTGTCTGGATGAAGGAGTTCATATCCGATCTAGGTGTCATACCTAATGCATCGGGTCCAATGAAAATCTTTTGTGACAATACTGGTGCAATTGCCTTGGCAAAGGAATCCAGATTTCACAAAAGGACCAAACACATCAAGAGACGCTTCAACTCCATCCGGGATCTAGTCCAGGTGGGAGACATAGAGATTTGCAAGATACATACGGATCTGAATATTGCAGACCCGTTGACTAAGCCTCTTCCACGAGCAAAACATGATCAACACCAAGGCTCCATGGGTGTTAGAATCATTACAGTGTAATCTAGATTATTGACTCTAGTGCAAGTGGGAGACTGAAGGAAATATGCCCTAGAGGCAATAATAAAGTTATTATTTATTTCCTTATAATCATGATAAATGTTTATTATTCATGCTAGAATTGTATTAACCGGAAACATAATACATGTGTGAATACATAGACAAACAAAGTGTCACTAGTATGCCTCTACTTGACTAGCTCATTAATCAAAGATGGTTATGTTTCCTGACCATAAACAATGAGTTGTTATTTGATTAATGAGGTCACATCATTAGTTGAATGATCTGATTGACATGACCCATTCCATTAGCTTAGCACCCGATCGTTTAGTATGTTGCTATTGCTTTCTTCATGACTTATACATGTTCCTATGACAATGAGATTATGCAACTCCCATTTGCCGGAGGAACACTTTGGGTGCTACCAAACGTCACAACGTAACTGGGTGATTATAAAGGAGCATTACAGGTGTCTCCAAAGGTAGATGTTGGGTTGGCGTATTTCGAGATTAGGATTTGTCACTCCGATTGTCGGAGAGGTATCTCTGGGCCCTCTCGGTAATACACATCACATAAAGCCTTGCAAGCATTACAACTAATATGTTAGTTGTGAGATGATGTATTATGGAACGAGTAAAGAGACTTGCCGGTAACGAGATTGAACTAGGTATTGGATACCGACGATCGAATCTCGGGCAAGTAACATACCGATGACAAAGGGAACAACGTATGTTGTTATGCGGTCTGACCGATAAAGATCTTCGTAGAATATGTAGGAGCCAATATGGGCATCCAGGTCCCGCTATTGGTTATTGATCGGAGACGTGTCTCGGTCATGTCTACATTGTTCTCGAACCCGTAGGGTCTGCACGCTTAAGGTTACGATGACAGTTATATTATGAGTTTATGCATTTTGATGTACCGAAGGTTGTTCAGAGTCCCGGATGTGATCACGGACATGACGAGGAGTCTCGAAATGGTCAAGACGTAAAGATTGATATATTGGAAGCCTATGTTTGGATATCGGAAGTGTTCCGGGTGAAATCAGGATTTTACCGGAATACCGGGAGGGTTACCGGAACCCCCCGGGAGCTAGATGGGCCATAGTGGGCCTTAGTGGAAAAGAGAAGGGGCTGCCCTAGATGGGCTGCGCGCCTCCCCCTTCCCCTAGTCCTATTAGGACTAGGAGAGGTGGCCGGCCCCCTCCTCCTCTTTTCCCCCTCCGCGAATCCTATTCCAACTAGGATTGGGGGGGGAATCCTACTCCCAGAGGGAGTAGGACTCTCCTGGCGCGCCTAGCTTGGCTGGCCAGCCTTCCCCCCCTCTAGTCCTTTATATACTGAGGTAGAGGCACCCTAGAACACACAAGTTGATCCACGTGATCTATTCCTTAGCCGTGTGCGGTGCCCCCTGCCACCATATTCCTCGATAATACTGTAGCGGAGTTTAGGCGAAGCCCTGCTGCTGTAGTTCATCAAGATCGTCACCATGCCGTCGTGCTGACGGAACTCTTCCCCGACACTTTGCTGGATCGGAGTCCGGGGATCATCATTGAGCTGAACGTGTGCTCGAACTCGGAGGTGCCGTAGTTTTGGTGCTTGATCGGTTGGATCGTGAAGACGTACGACTACTTCCTCTACGTCGTGTCAGCACTTCCGCAGTCGGTCTGCATTGGGTACGTAGACAACACTCTCCCCTCTTGTTGCTATGCATCACATGATCTTGCTTGTGCGTAGGAAATTTTTGAAATTACTACGAAACCCAACATGTTACATACGGGGTGTTACAACACTCCACCACTACGAAAGGATCTCGTCCCGAGATCTAGGACTGGAAAAACTCCAGGTACTCAGAACGGAGGTGGTCCTCACGTTCCCAGGTGGCTTCACGGTTGGAATGATGTGACCACTTGACTTTCAGGAATTTGATAGGCTTGTTGCGAGTCTTGCACTCAGTTTCTTCAAGAATAGCAACGAGGTGCTCACGATAAGACACGTCTTCTTGGAGATCAATCTCTTCAAAGTTGATGGTGTGGTTAGGAGTCTTGAAACACTTGCGGAGTTGAGACACGTGAAACACGTCATGCACGTTTGCAAAGTTGGAGGGAAGCTCAAGTTGATAGGCGAGATCCACTCTTTTGCTGATGATCTTGAAAGGACCCACGTATCTCGGGGCAAGCTTCCCTTTGATACCGAAGCGACGAGTACCTTTCATTGAAGAGATGCGGAGGTAGACATGGTCTCTGATATCGAAAGCCAAGTCATGATGCTTGCTATCATAGTAACTCTTCTGGCGCGATTGCGCGGCTTTGAGATTATCACGAATGACTTTGCACATTTATTCAGCCTCTGTGATCAAGTCATTGCCAAGGAGTTGGCGTTCACCTGTCTCTGACCAGTTAAGAGGAGTACGACACTTCCTGCCATAGAGAATCTCGAATGGGGCCTTACCCGAACTCGCTTGGAAGCTGTTGTTGTAGGAGAACTCGGCATATGGAAGACAATCTTCCCACTTCATACCGAAAGAGATGACACATGCCCTGAGCATATTTTCAAGAATCTGATTGACTCGCTCGACTTGGGCACTGGTTTGAGGATGAAAAGCCGCGCTGAAGCGAATGTTGGTGCCCATGGCCTTCTGAAAAGAATCCCAGAACTTAGAGGTAAAGATGCTGCCACGATCTGAAGATATCAACTGCGGAATGCCGTGCAGAGAGACAATCCTGGAGGTATATAGTTTTGCCAACTAAGCTGCTGTGATAGATTCTTTGATAGGAAAAAAATGAGCCACGTTGGTGAGCTTGTCGATGAAAACAAAGATAGCATCATTGCCACGCTTGGACTTTGGAAATCCAGTCATGAAGTCCATCTCAATATGGTCAAACTTCCATTCTGGAATGGCAAGAGGTTGGAGGAGACCAGCTGGTCGTTGGTGTTCTGCTTTCACTCTTCTGCAGACATCACATTCATTCATGAACTGAGCAATCTCGCGCTTCATTCGAGTCCACCAATACGACTGCTTGAGGTCCTGGTACATCTTTGTACTTCTTGGGTGAATAGAGATGAGTGAATTGTGAGCCTCATTCATAATGACTTTACGAAGGTCACCCTTAGGCACAACAATGCGATACTCGAAGAATAGAGTATCCTTGTCATCAAAGCGATAGCACTTGTACTTGGGTTGACTCTTGGCAATCCCAATCTTCACCTTCTTCACCATAGCATCAAGAAGTTGAGCCTCGCAAATCTGATCTTCCAAAGTAGGAGAGACTTGAAGGTTGGCAAGAAATCCTTGAGGAACAACTTGAATATTAAGATTGCGGAAAGCTTCACAAAGCTCTGGTTGGTAAGGCTTGAGAATCAGACTGTTGCAGTAAGCCTTCCTGCTCAATGCGTTAGCAATTACATTGGCCTTGCCTGGAGTATATTCGATACTCGGATTATACTCTTGAATCATTTCGACCCAACGAGTCTGCCCGAGGTTGAGGTTTGGCTGAGTGAAGATGTACTTGAGACTCTTATGATCAGTGAAGATGTCCACTTTTCTTCCCAATAAGAGATGTCTCCATGTTAAAGGAGCATGGACAAATGCCGCCAACTAGAGGTCATGAGTGGGGTAGTTCTTTTCGTTGGGCTTTCACTGGCAAGAGGTATAGGCCAAAACTTTCTTCTCTTGCATCAACACTGCACCAAGACCTTGAAGGGAAGCATCACAGAAGACTTCGAACGGTTTGGATTCATCAGGAGGAGTCAGAACTGGAGCTGTGACCAATTTCTCTTTCAGGGTGTTGACAGCAATGTCACATTCAGGCGACCAGACATACTTCACATGCTTCTGGAGAAGGTTGGAAAGAGGCTTCGTGATCTTAGAGAAGTTCTCAACGAACCTTCGACAATAGCTTGCGAGCCCAAGGAAGCTGCGGAGTTGCTTCACGTTCTGAGGTGGTTCCCAATTCACAATTGTAGACACATTCTCAGGATTAACAACTATGCCCTTGGCGGAGATAATATGCCCAAGGTAGAGAACCTCATTGAGCCAAAACTCGCACTTTGAAAACTTCACATAGAACTGATGTTCTCTGAGTTTATCCAGCACAAATCTCAAATACTTGGCATGATCCTCCTTGTTCTTGGAAAAGACCAAAATGTCATTGAGGTAGACCAAGATGAAGTCATTTGTGTAGGCGTTGAAGATGAAGTTCATCATGCGTGAGAATGTTGGAGGTGCATTGACGAGGCCGAAAGACATGACAGTGTATTCATATGAACCATAGCTTGTTCTGAATGCTGTCTTGGGGATATCTTCTTCACGAATGCGAATCTGATGATAGCCCATACGGAGATCAAGCTTGGAGAAAACTTGAGCACCTTTGAGTTGTTCGAAAAGCTCATTGATGTTGGGAAGTGGGTACTTGTTCTTTATGGTCTTCTTGTTCAATGGACGGTAGTCGACACAAAGTCAGTCCGTTCCATCCTTCTTCTTAACGAAAAGAACACCACAACCCCAAGGAGAAGAACTTGGTCGGATGAGACCCATATGCTCTTGAATATCGGGTTGCTTCTTCAGCTCCTTCAATTCTTCAGGTCCAAGATTGTAAGGATGTTTGCAAACAGGTTCCGTCCTAGGCTTAAGATCGATGACGAATTCAACTGGCCGGTGCGGAGGCATTCCTGGAAGCTCTTCTGGAAAGACATCTTGATACTCACAAACGACTGGAATCTAAGAGATGGCATCCAGCTCACCCTTCTCGTTGAGAAAAAACAATCGGATGGTATCATCACGAGCAGCAAAGATGATTACATCCTCAAACGAATGATTCAATTGAATCTGTCTGGTAGCACAATCAAGCTGAGCCTTGTGCTTAGAAAGCCAGTCCATTCCGAGAATAAGATCAATATCCGAGTTACCAAGGACCATTGGAGAAGACAGAAACTTATAGTCGCCCAATGTGATAGAAATTTCCGGAACCACGTAGCTTGCATGCAAGCATTTACCCGGTGAGACAACTGCTAATGGTCTATGCATATCTTGGAAAGCCAACTCATGCTTAGATGCAAATGGTCTCGAGATGAAACAATGTGATGCACCAGTGTCAAAAAGAACTTTTGCAGGAACATCGTTAACAGGAAGGTTACCCATAATCACATCTGACGAGTCCTCTGCCTGAGCTGCGTTCATCATGTTGACCTTTGCAAACTTGGGATTATGCTTGACCACTGCAGTGCTAGCAGACCTCACAGGAGGAGGAAGACGCCTCTGATTGAAGCATTTGTTGGCATAGTGACCCTTCTGTTGACACTTGTTGCACATGAACTCCGAGAGCGGACGGTGATACGGAGCACTTGATCTTGGAGCATGAGACGAAGTCTTGTTCTGAAAGCCTGGGTTGGGTGGGTGGGAGATCCATTGCCACCTTTGCTCTTCTGCTGATAAGGCTTACGGAACGGAGGAGGAGGAGGCAACCAATACTTTTGCTGCTTAGTTACCACTTGAGTTGAGGAAGAAGGAGTTACATCTCTGACTCGCTTCTTGGAAGCATCGCACTTGAGCTGAGCAGTCTCTTGTTTCAGTGCCATGTTGTAAAACTCATCGTACTTCTGCGGCTCAAAAAGCACGAGAGCTAGTTGGAGATCTTCTCTGAGGCCACCTCTGAACTGATAAATCATGCTCTTCTCGTCGGGGACGTCCTGCTTGGCGAAACGAGCGAGCTTCTGGAACATGATGTTATACTGGTAAACAGACAAGCTTCCTTGCTTCAGGTTGCGTAATTCCTCATGCTTGCTCTCAAAAAACACTCTGAGGAATGTGGTGAGCTTTGATGTCTTGACGGAATTCATCCCAAGTAATCACACGGCCTCCTCTAGAATCTTTGTATTGCTGATACCACTCTGCAGCTTGGTCTTTGAGTTGGAATGAGGCAAACTTGACAAAGTCCTCAGGCCTGACGTTGCTGCACTTGAAATGCTTGCAGATATCCACGAGCCAATCATCAGTGTATGTTGCCTCGACACAGTTGCTGAAGGTCTTTGGCTGGTTTGCGAGGAACTGGTTGAGTGTAGCAAACTGATTCTGATTGTTGCCATGGCCTTGGTTGCTCTCTTGCAAGAGTTGCATGATCAGCTGCGTGTTGGCATTGGTAGCGGCCATCACAGCTTGCCATGCCTCCAGAGGTGGAGGTGGTGGTGGTGGTTCAGGATTCTGATGCGTTGGAGGAGCCATCCTGAAGAGGGTGACGTCCGTTAGCATCTTGACAGACATATATACAAGCTGAATCAAATGGATCGAAATTGCAACATATAGTCTTAACATCCGAACAAAATGAACGAATGCATTCCAATTGAAATGGTCACATTTCCATAAGTTGAGAAGACACTTAGATAGAGGTAGAATAATAAAACAACAAGGTACGGACAAGAACAAATACTTGGTGAGGATTACCCAATCACAAACCAAATATCTGCCGAAGAAATTCTAGAGCTACATGAATTCCCACCTATGAAACTCCCGAAATTATCCCGGTTATGCAATCAGGTGTTGGGGATATAGGGGAAGCATAATATCTCACCCAAAGCTAGCAAATCCTACATCCAGCAGTATCCATCCTTCAACACATAACCAAGAAACCTTCGGAAATCATTTACCTCAACCTTCGAAAAGCATCCGTTATACGAGTTATGGCGATACTCCCGAACTCCCGCCCCAGTACTGGGTGGCGTCGAGGTTATCTCACCAACAACTGCATAAAAGAGATTTTCGATGTCGGCGAAACTCAGGTATTCCAGAATTGCAACGATAAAATTGTGACGACAACACCTCAGAGCTCAACTCCCCGGGACACTGCCACAACCCCTAAATGTCAGGAGGCACCAAGAACAATGTTCTTGTCACAAAACCATCAGAACGATTCCAAGATACCCGCGTGATCCTAAATTTTTTTTAGTGAAATTTGAGAAGAGAAGAGTCAAAACTCTATGTCAGGATACCTCACCAGAGCGACGAAGGGTCTGAGGAGTAAAAAGAATCCTACTCTCCGATATATATAATCCTAAATGACTCAAAACATTTTTCTAGACTCAACAACGCCAACGATTCGATCAAGAAGGGGGCTCCTAAGGTCGGGATGGCTCTGATACCAACTAGTAACGCCCACGATGCGGCTATAGCTCCCACGTGTCGAAGCACGACTTAGAGGCATAACCGCATTGTAAGCAATGCCGCAGGTGAGGTAATCTTCACACAACCCATGTAATGAATAAGGAAAAGAGATACATAGTTGGCTTACACTCTCCACGTCACACAATAGCGTAAATAACATTACATTCATCCAGATACACTCAAGGTCCGACTACGGAACCAAAACAAAGAACAACCCCAAATGCGACAAAGTCCCCGATCGCCCCATCTAGGCTCCACTACTGATCGTCAGGAAAGGAAACGTAGTATCATCCTGAGTCCTCATCGAACTCCCACTTGAGCTCAGTCGAATCTCCTGGAGCAGTATCATCGGTCCCTGCATCTGGTTTTGGAAGTAATATGTGAGTCACGGGGACTCAACAATCTCACACCCTCGCGATCAAGACTATTTAAGCTTATAGGAAGGGTAAAAGGTATGAGGTGGAGCTGCAGCAAGCGACTAGCATATTTGGTGGCTAACATACGCAAAAGAGAGCGAGAAGAGAAGGCAAAGGCACGGTCGAACAACTATGATCAAGAAGTGATCCTAGAACAACCTACGTTCAAGCATAACACGAGACCGTGTTCTCTTCCCGGACTCCGCCGAAAAGAAACCATCACGGCCACACACCCAGTTGATTCATTTTAATTAAGTTAAGTTTCAGGTTATCTACAACCGGACATTAACAAATTTCCATCTGCCCATAACTGCGGCACGGGTTTCGAAAGTTCAAATCCCTGCAGGGGTGTCCCAACTTAGCCCATCACAAGCTCTCACGGTCAACGAAGAATATTCCTTCTCCCAAGACAATCCGATCAGACTCGGAATCCTGGTTACAAGACATCTCGACAATGGTAAAACTAAACCAGCAAATCCACCCGAATGTGCCGACAAATCCCGATAGGAGCTGCACATATCTCGTTCTCAGGGCACACCGGATTGTCCAAACTTCTGGTAGGCCAGCCCAGAGTTGCCCCTGGTGGCCACCGGCGGCTGACAGGTTGGACCAACACTCAGAGGAGCATTGGCCCGGGGGTTTAAATAAAGATGACCCTTGAGTCCGCGGAACCCAAGGGAAAAAGAGGCTAGGTGGCGAATGGTAAAACCATGGTTGGGCCATGCTGGAGGAGTTTTATTCAAGGCGAACTGTCAAGGGGTTCCCATTATAACCCAACCATGTAAGGAACGCAAAATCAAGGAACATAACACCGGTATGACGGAAACTAGGGCGGCAAGAGTGGAACAAAACACCTGGCATAAGGCCAAACCTTCCACCGTTTACCAAGTATATAGGTGCATTAAAATAGACAAGATAATATAATGATATCCCAACAATAAACATGTTCCACAAGGAACAAACTCCAATCTTCACCTGCAACTAGCAACGCTATAAGAGGGGTTGAGCAAAGCAGTAACATAGCCAAATAACGGTTTGTTAGGACAAGGTGGGTTAGAGGTTTGACATGGCACTATGGGAGGCATGATAAGCAAGTGGTAGGTATCGTAGCATAGGCATAGCAATAGAGCGAGCATCTAGCAAGCAAAGATAGAAGTGATTTCGAGGGTATGGTCATCTTGCCTGTAAAGTTCTCCGAGTTGACGTTAGCTTGATCCTCGTAAGCGTACTCAACGGGCTCCTCGATCACGTACTCGTCTCCCGGCTCTACCCAAAGCAAGAACACAAGCAAAGGGAGACATAATCAACCACGTGCAATGCACAAACAACATGATGCAAAACATGTCATGATATGCGGGATGCGATATGTGATGCATATGCATGATTCGGAAAGGAATGATTGAACACGTAAACATTCTGCCAGGAACAGTTTACAGCAAAAGTAGAGCTCGATTGACTCAAGCTAGGGTGCTCCATAATTGCAAACAAATACATGGATGGATAGAGCACCACAATATCTACAAAACATCCTTACTGATCATGCTCAAAAGAGGCATGGATCACTCTGTAGCAACAAGGATACATGACATAAAAATATTGACAGGACAAAGACTTAGAATATTTCTAAGTCCCTGAAATCAGCAACATTACGAGAGCTACTTTGCTTGCTTGTGCTAGTCACCACAGAGATCACAAAAATACATGGCATACACCCCTGTAAAGATGGCATGGCATACTTCAAAACACATGTAGGGCTCAAGTTCATAGGAGTCACACATCAATCATGGCAAAAATGACAAATGATCAATTACTGATATGAAACTGAAACTAACAGAAACTAGCACTCTTCCAAGAGCATTTAGGGCATCAAGATGAGCTCAAATGAACATGATGCAATGAGATGAAATGAAGTACTCGTCGAGATGAACATTTTGATATGCTACATGCCCAAAATGGAGCTACGGATGCAGAGTTATGATGCGATGAACATATGCAAACATATTAGGGTTTGGGCAAAAAGTCAACCGAATCTCAGATCCAGATCTGGATCGCACGCGTTTCGAGGTTCAACGCCAAGCTCACCGGAGCTGCACACGAGGTTGCCGGACTTGGGGATCCGGTCGCGAGGAAGAGGACGGAGGATGGCCGGAGTCGGGGCGGCGCCGGCATGGTGGAGCAGCGGAGCGGCGATGACGCGACAGGGCGGCGCAGGCGAGGAGCGCCGGAGTGGCGGTCGCCGGCACGGTGGTGCGCGGTCGCCGGCGCGGAGGCGGGACGAGGCGACGCGGCGAGGAAAAGACGGCTCGGGCGGCGCATGGGGCGCGGCCCGGGAGGGCCGACGCTGGGCCTATGGGCCCACGGTGGAGGCGGTGATGTGGGGCGGTGCGCGGGAGAATCCCGACGTGCCACGTGGTGGCGGCGCGCAGGTCAGACGTGTCCGGCCGGCCGGATTTTCGTCCGGCGGCGCAAGGAGGTGGAGGGCTAGGGTTTCGTCCGGATTTTCAGGGGAGAGTGACCTTTATATAGGTAGAGGGAACTAGGAGGCTCCAAATTGAGCACGGTTTTCGGCCACGCGATCGTGATCGAATGATCTATATGATGGAAGGGGTTTAGGTGGGTTTTGGGCCACTTTGGAGGGGTGTTGGGCTGCAACACACACGAGGCCTTTTCGGTCCCTCGGTTAACCGTTGGAGTATCAAACAAAGTCCAAATGGTACGAAACTTGACAGGCGGTCTACCGGTAGTAAACCAAGGCCGCATGGAAAGTCTCGGTCCAATCGGAGAACGTTCAATACCCGCACACGAAAAGAGGTAGAAAGGGACACCGGAGGACATAGGAGCGCCAGAATGCAAAATGGACAACGGGGAAAATGCTCGGATGCATGAGACGTACATGTATGCAAATGCGATGCACATGATGACATGATATGAGATGCATGACAAAGACAAAAGCACACGAAGACAAAAACCCGACAACGAGGAAATATCATAACTTAGTGCCGGAAATGGCAAGAGTTGGAATACAAATATGGCATGTTACATACGGGGTGTTACAGGATCCACACCCATTTAATTTCTTTTTGAGCTTTCATAAACTTATAGCTCTAGTGCATCCGTTGCGTGGCAATCTGTAATCACTCACATTGATATCTATTGATGGGCATCTCAATAGCCCGTTGATACGCCTAGTTGATGTGAGACTATCTCCTTCTTTTTTGTCTTCTCCACAACCACCTTCTATTCCACCTATAGTGCTATGTCCATGGCTCACGATCATGTATTGCGTGAAAGTTGAAAAAGTTTGAGAACATCAAAAGTATGAAACAATTTCTTGGCTTGTCATCGGGGTTGTGCGTGATTTGAATATTTTGTGTGATGAAGATGGAGTATAGCTAAACTATATGACTTTGTAGGGATAAGCTTTCTTTGGCCATGTTATTTTGAGAAGACATAATTGCCTTGTTAGTATGCTTGAAGTATTCTTGTTTTTATGTCAATATTAAACTTTTGTTTTGAATCTTATGGATCTGAACATTCATGCCACAATAAAGAAAATTACTCGAATAAATATGTTAGGTAGCATTCCACATTAAAAATTATGTTTTTATTATTTACCTACTCGAGGACGAGCAGGAATTAAGCTTGCGGATGCTTGATACGTCTCCAACATATCTATAATTTTTTATTGTTCCATGCTATTATATTACCTATTTTGGATGTTTTATATGCATTAGTATGTTATTTTATATTATTTTTGGGACTAACCTATTAACCTAGAGCCCAGTGCTAGTTCCTATTTTTCCCAGTTTTAGAGTTTCGCACAAAAGGAATACCAAACGGAGTCCAAACGGAATGAAACCTTCGCGATGATTTTTCTTGCACCAGAAGACACTAGTAGGACTAGCACAAGGGGGCAGAAGCTTCCCGAGGAGGCCACAAGCCTCCTAGGAACGCCCCAGGGGGCGCCCTCAGGGCTTGTGGACCCCTCGGGTGTCCTCCGACCCTATTTCTTGCACTATAAATTCCCAAATATTCCCAAACCATTAGAGGCATCCAAAAAATACTTTTCCGCTGCCGCAAGCCTTTGTTCCCGTGAGATCCTATATTGGGGCCTTCTTCGGCACCCTGTCGGAGGGGGATTCGATCACGGAGGGCATCTACATCAACCTTGCTGCCCTTCCGATGAAGCGTGAGTAGTTTACTACGGACCTAAGGGTCCATAGCTAGTAGCTAGATGGCTTCTTCTCTCTCTATGATCTTCAATACCATGTTCTCCTCGATGTTCTTGGAGTTTTATCCGATGTAATATTCTTTTGCAGTGTGTTTGTCGAGATCCGATGAATTGTGGATTTATGATCAGATTATCTATGAATATTACTTGAGTCTTTTCTAAACTTTTTTATGCATGATCAAATACCTATGTATTTCTCTTCGAATTATTAGTTTGGTTTGACCAGCTAGATTTGTTTTTCTTGCAATGTGAGAGGTGCTTAGTTTTGGGTTCAATCTTGCGGTGTCCTCACCTAATGACATTGTAGGGGCAGCGAGGCATGTATTGTATTGTTGCCATCAAGGGTAAAAAGATGGGGTTTTCATCATATTGCTTGAGTTTATCCCTCTACATCATGTCATCTTAAGGCGTTACTCTGTTCTTATGAACTTAATACTCTAGAAGCATGCTGGATAGCAGTCGATGTGTGGAGTAATAGTAGTAGATGCATAATTGTTTCGGTCTACTTGACACAAATGTGATGCCTATATTCATGATCATTACCTTGGATATCGTCATAACTTTGCGCTTTTCTATCAGTAATTTGTTTACCCACCGTATGTTTTCTTTCAAGAGAGAAGCCTCTAGTGAAACCTATGGCCCCCGGGTCTATTTTCCATCATATATTTTCAGATCTATTAACCAAAAATACCTTGCTGCAATTTATTTAGTTTTACTTTAGTTTGCTCTTTTATTTATCTTTTAAACCTATCTCTATTAGATCTCACTCTTGTTCGTTACCGTAAAGGGATTGACAACCCCTTTTTCGCGTTGTGTGCAAGTGTTTGTTAGTTTGTACAGGTGCATAGATTAGAGACTTGCTTGTGCCTCCTACTGGATTAATACCTTGGTTCTTAACTGAGGGAAATACTTATCTCTACTTTGGTGCATCACCCTTTCCTCTTCAAGGGAAAAATCAACGCATGCTCAAGAAGTAGCATGAGCTTCGAGGTATGCTTCTGCCCTTGTACGAAAATTAACTTGTTTGTTTGAGATTTTCGATTTATGCATTGGTCCGAGGACATGATGTCATGGCCTTCTAAATGGCTTAGTGAATGAGTAGCCCCCGAGCCCAAAGCTGGTTTGAAAAAACCGGCATTGGGGTCACATAATGTGGAAGGAGCTGGTCATGCAGCCCCCAAGACACTTCCTCAGGCCATTGTCCTGGAATATCAACAGTTTTGATCGCGAGCTTTGTTATAAGGATTTTTGCTAGCAGGTTTCGACCTCGGTTCTGGACTCCATCTCCAAGGAGATTGCAGACATGAACCAGAAGCTCGAGAGGTCCCAAGAGGACCTCAACCCGGTAAACCAAAGATTCGAGCAATCTCAAGGTAAGCCATTTTAGACCAGCGTTTGATACGTAATTCCTGGCACATGAAAAATTGTAATGTATTTGTGCTGAGGGGGGAACTAAAGCCTAACTATTTGAATGACAACATCTTTGGCCGAGCTGGAGACACTTAAGGACGAGCTCGAAAAGGTCCGGCAAGAGGTGAAGCAGCAGACGATTGCTGCAGTGAAGGCGGAGGAGGCCCGAGCCGCCGAGGAGGTGGCCAGGGACAAGGACCGGTTGCAGGTTCTTGAGGTCGAGGAGACTCTGAAGGGTGGGTTCATAGCACACGACAAGCGTCAGGCGGAGGGGCAACGAATGAAGGAGGAGCTCGAAAAGCTCCAGCTTGCCCATTCCGAGCTCGAGATGACAACCCAGGCGGATCGCGAGGTGCTCCAGCAGTTGGAGCAAATCAACTAGGGTAATCTATACTTAATGCAGTGTGTGTTTGGCAGCAAAGGGTGTGTCGAGCTCACCCAGCTGTGGCATTCCAAAGAAGTCCTCATGAATCTCTCGCAGAGCGTGGCGGATGCCGTTGCGCATTTCGACCAGTTGGTGGGTCACGAGGTGGAGAGGGCCTTCTGGGGGCAGTTCCTGGGGTCTCTGTCATCAGAACTGCTAAATAATCGAATGAAGCAGCTGGCGGAGCTGCTCTGTATCGTGAGACCGGTGCTTCAAGACCTCCGGGTCGCGCTGTGGCCTACTGAACCCCTTGCAACCAGCCTCTTCGGACTTGTGATGCGCTTGCGAGGGGCGGTCTCATGGGATTATATCTAGAGGAGGTTCGTGTGGTTGGAAGGAGCATAGAGGGTGTATGCTTGCGTGAAGACGCACTTCCGCAAGGTCGATGCGGTGACGGTGGCCACAAGTCCTCCTGCAGACAAGCTGCGCATGATGGAGCAATTTTATCCTGAGGTGGAGGGGGGATCCCGGATTATCGAGGCCATCTGTCCAAAGGACACTATGTATTATTAAGTATCATTTCGGGATGCCGAAGTTTTGAAGTGTATAAAACTTATCATTTTTCTTGAAGGAGTATGGCTTTAAATTCCTTCATGCATATGTTTCTTATTATTTTACCTCCTGTGCGAACCTTTTTAAACTGAAAGTGGCCAGTCGTCGGCTTCTGCCTAAGTGTAGAATATACAAAGGGTGTTCCAAGATGCAGCTTTGACCCTTAGCCGATGTCTCGGTACCCGGAGGCGGTCTCTGCTCATCGGAACAAGGCAATCAGACTATAATGTCTTAAGAACTTTTACTTAGCCCTAGGAGTTTGACCATGGGGGATGATGACCAGCCCCTGATATGGGAAGTGGTCGGCTTGGTAGGCCGAGGTCTAGGCAATGGCACACTTTGGCTAGAAAGTAAAGCCATTCATTTAACACGTGTCATCACATCGCTTAACACGGTGTACAGATGGCCGACTAGTTTGCGGCTACCTAGATAGTCAATTTTCGGCTTTCTCCACTAAGGTGCTCTGCTTGTTAACCTGGCGGCACAATCGTAGTGGTTCTCTCGTTACACCCTTAATTAGCCGAATTCAACGAGGATGTAAGGGGTACACGTAGGAGCTGAGCAACCCAACTATTGACCAAAATCTAGGTTCGAAACATAGGAGCCGGGCAACCCAACTATTAACGTGCCATGAAATTTTTTACCCCCCCAAAAAGCCAAAATCTGAGACACCAAATACTTGGAATTGTAAAGTAGGGGAGCGAGGCCCCTTAATGGTTGTATCTTGAAAGATATTCTTGTAGTGCAAAGGCAGTGCTTGAACAGGAATGTAGGCAATACCTTCAAAGGGCATGTTTCTTCATTTTATAACCGCAAGCTGTTACATGCCAAGCTACCACGAGAGAAACTAAAAATAATACAATCGTAAGAAAGTTCATGAGGAAGGAAGAAAAAACAAGGGGGACATTGACATCGGGGTTTTAGGAGCCCGGGCCGCGTCCTGCCGCACGTCTGCGCTTCTTAGCTATTGACCAGCTTGCCGTCGTGAATGGTGGGGATTGAGTAGGACTGGTGCAATCTCTACCCTTTGTATGCTTCAGGCATTCGTTTAGCCGAGCCCCTTCAAGGAGGTTGTGCAAGAGTCTATTATGCGGTTTAGGCCACATTGATGAGGTCATGTTGGTCGTCTCTTTGACATATACCTGCCGGCGTGAGGGCTTGAAGCCACGTTGGTCCTTGGTTGAGTCATTTCGACATTTTAATGAATTTTGGCTCCTTGGTGGCCCAGGGAATCTTGAGTGCGAAATTATGCACCCTGGAGACATAGTGCCCCATCCAGAGAGGGCACACAAGGAGCCCGTATCCCTATTCAGGGTGTGGGAGTATGTGGCCGAGGTCGATTTGTGCAGCCCGCATTTGCTTTGAAGAGCTAGTGGTGCGTTTATCGCTGCTGGCTGCCTCCTCGAACGCGTGTACCTCCACTGCAAAAGCCTCGTTCTGCTCCTCCGCCCGGAGTGAGCGCTCAGTGTTACCATTGACTGTGATAACGCCGTTGGGTCCTGGCATTTTGAGCTTGAGATAAGCATAATGCGGGACTACATTGAAGCGTGTGAAGGCTGTGCGCCCTAATAGCACATGGTATCCGCTCCGGAAAGAGACGGCATCGAAGATTAACTCTTCACTTCTGAAGTTCTTGGGCGAGCCAAAGATTACCTCCAGAGTGACCGTTCCGGTGCAGCAGGCTTCGACGCCTGGGATGCCACCTTTAAAGGTGGTGGTGCTCGGCTTGATTCGGGATGAGTCGATGCCCATCTTCCTAACCGTGTCCTCGTAAATGAGGTTGAGGCTACTTCCTCCGTCCATCAGGACGTGTGTCAGATGGTAACCTTCAAAAATTGGGTCCATGACAAGAGCCGCCAATCCGCCATGCCTGATGGTGGTCGGATGATCATGTTTGTTGAATGTGATTGGGTAAGC
This sequence comes from Triticum urartu, assembly GCF_003073215.2. Taxonomy (NCBI): domain Eukaryota; kingdom Viridiplantae; phylum Streptophyta; class Magnoliopsida; order Poales; family Poaceae; genus Triticum; species Triticum urartu. The sequence continues at coordinate 122,082,334 of NC_053024.1, forward strand.
TGACCATGGGTTGAACTTCGGGGCCACTGGCTCCAACGTGTAGATGTCCCGAAGTACGTGATTCCTATCCCTTTTGGGGACATGAGTAACATAGAACATATTGACCTTTGTTACATCATCGGGAAACTTCTTTTGGCCTCCATTATTGAGCCGCCAAGGTTCATCCTCGTCTTCACTGTGATTGTGGGTTCTATTTTGACCCACTGTCGCTACCTTGCCTGCTTGTTTAAATACCCAACAATTTCGGTTAGTGTTGAGGATATAACTACCGAGGGTAAACCGCCAACGAGGGGCCGGTTCATCTTCAGTTATACTGAAGCCTAAGGAAACCCGGAAGATGGCGCTTTACGGATGAAGCTTAGAGGCCTAGAGCCCACACGCGATTTAGGGCCCGTGATAGTAAACCTCCATGATTGTATAAACTTGCATTGTAAGATAAGAAAGAAGAGACCGAGGCGGACACTTATATGAGCCAGCCTCGGGACTCTGTAAACCGGCCAGGGTCCTCCTGAGTATATAAAGGGGTGACCCGGCGGCGGTCCAGGGAGGGAAAAAACAACAACTCGAAGCCAGACAAAGCGGATTCTCTCCCTGGCCTTCGAAACCCCAGCAATACCAATCACAACTAGACGTAGGCTTTACCTTCATCGAAAGGGGCCGAACTAGTATAAAACTCTCATGTCCCCTTGTCCGGTTTAACCCTTTCAAGCTAACCCGTAGCGATGGCTCCACGACTAAGTCCTTTCATGAGGACATCTGCCGTGACAATTCCACGACAGTTGGCGCCCACCATGGGGCTATCGCATGATGGTTTCGAGTTCTTGAAGGGCAGCTTCGATGGACTTAAGGGATACGCTGTGGGCCGGATGACGAAGAGTCGCCGCGGCAAGCTCTACATCGACAACGCAGGATGGGGTCCCGAAGCTAATTCAATCGAATACGGGTACCGGGTCCCCTTTGGTGGGATTCACGGCTTCATCGGCAAGATCGGCGAACCGGCCCCCGAGCCGGACACCTGCACCAACATCATCGAGACGGCTCGGCATGCAAGTTCTTCACCGGTTCAGCCTACGGCAAGGCATGTTTTTGTAGGTGTCGTCCACGATTCGGGTTACGAGGAGGAACCGGTCTCCGATGGAGAAACCGTAGTCCACAGTGATGATGAGTCTTCCGGAGAAACCGAATCGCTTTACCAGTTGTACGACGGCCGGATTGAGGGAGGATCCGAGGGCAACAGTATTCCGGATTCCCCCGGTCTGCCAAACCGGGCCGCTGTCTTCATGGTCGGCACACGACCGGCGCCTCATTCATCTACCGCCGCAGCAGTGCTCTCCGGTTCAACGACGGCCACGCCAGCAGGTGCAGGAAGCTCGGCGCCACCTCCGGCCCAAGTCTTGTCTGATTTGTTCGACGCTCTAGCGACACGGATGTCTGCGGAGGTGGACGCAGTAGCCAGGGATCAGCACGATGCAGAGATTCTAAAAGTGAAAGATCAGATAGCCCAGGCTAAAGCGGACCTGGCGGCAGAGAATGCCAGGATGGCCACGGAGCGGGCCGAGTTGGAGGCACAGGCTTACCAGATTAGACTCGATCAGAATGCCTCGGAGGAGGTCATGAGAAGAAGGTACCGATCACGTCTCCCGTCGGCTTATGAGCCGCAGAATCTTTTCCACACGCCAAGTGCAGGAGCTGGTAACCAACCCGCGCCAAACCGGGCGGGGGCACCGGAAGGAGGAGCGCCGGTTCAACCACGCGCAACAGAACTGCCTCGCCAGAACAACGTTGTACCATCAATGCCGCCCGGGCATTATTCCAACCCGTTGGATAATATTGTGGCCGCCGCTTCACGCCTGGCGGCCCTCCCAACTGACAGCGAATCACCAGTTGCAGTGGAAGCATGCCGGGCCAGGGATCTCCTTCAGACAGCACTGAATCAACAGCAAGCGTATTCACACAGCCGTGAGAGGATTCATTCCACTCCCCGTCCAAGCCGGAGTTATAGCAGACACGTGGAAGACGAACCGGCCATGTACAGTAGCGCACGCCACCGAAATTCACCGTGCGGGAATAACCCGGCTGGGGGAGGTGCTGATGCAGAAGACATTGTGGACCACAGCCGCGCACGGTGAGAGGCCGAGTTGACAGCTCGACACGAAGCACGACAACATACTCCGGTTCACCCCACTACCTCTGTGGAGCCAGGGGTAGTGTTCAGTTCCCTGGGGGTACCGTGTTTAGCTCCTGCATTGCGTAACGTGTGATTGCCCAAGAATTTCAAGGGACCTCGTAAGGTGCCAAATTACACCGCCGATTTGTAGCCAAAGGCGTGGGTAGAGAGCTATGAGATGGCAATGGAGATGTTAGATGTGGATGAGGCGGTTTGTGCTAAATATTTGACCATGATGTTGGAAGGAACAGCTCGCACTTGGTTGAAAAGCTTGCCGACCAACTCTATCGGTTCATGGGCCGAATTAAAGCGCCGGTTTATCCAAAACTTCAAGGATACGTGCAAGCAACCGATGTCAATTGTGGATCTGGCTGCTTGTGTCCAGGAGGAAGGGGAATCCACGACCCATTGGGTCAAAAGGGTCTCGGCGATTTTACATTCATCAGATCGTATCAATGCAGACACTGCAGTGTTAATGTTAGAGGGCAACTGCCGCTTCAAGCCATTGAAACAGAAGTTGGGAAGGCTCAAACGCCACTGCAACGACATGTCAACCCTCATGGCCTCTTTGGTTAAGTATGCCGATTCAGATAACACCAAGGATCCGGATTCAGAGGATGAAAAACCGGAGAAAGGATAGAAGAACGGCGGTGCAAAAGGGCAGCACCACAACTAAGGAGGCCATGGGAATAACGGTAAGCGTAAAGTGGATAATTCAGATTTAGTGACTAACACAAATATGCAGCGTCACAAAGGTAAACCGCCCCAGCGCGATGGAGGGATGAATCTGGAGCGTTTGTTAAACCAACCCTCCCCGAAGCATGGAACCAAGGAGGCCCCTTCCACACATCTTTGGAAGGATTGTCACATAATGAAGGAGTTCAAAAATTCTGATCTATACCGGTACGATCAGGATCCACCAGGCGGTTCAGGCCCAGGTTTCCACGGGGGCGGCGGTTCAAGCTCTGGATTTCAGAACAACCAGGGCCATCAGAACAACCATGGTAATAACCAGCAGAATAATCAAGGGAATCAGCAACAATCAAGTTACCAGAGTCACCCCAAGCAGTTGCACAGCGGACAGTACCATGTGTTCACTACCAGCCTGTGCAAGAGGGATCAGAAACTTCACAAGAGGGCAGTCAATGCTGTTGAACCGGCCGTACCACATTATCTACGATGGTCGGAGCAGCGTATTGTGTGGAGCAGAGAGGATCACCCGCCCCGGGTTGAAAATCCGGGCCAGCTAGCCTTGGTGGTAGCACCTCAGGTAGGGGGCTATAAGTTTACCAAGGTTCTGATGGATGGAGGGAGCAGTATCAACATCCTGTATTATGAGACTTTCCGTCGCATGGGGTTGACAGATAAGAATCTTAAACTGTCAAACACTATTTTTCATGGTGTAGTACCAGGTAAATCGGCATACCCTATGGGGAAGATTGCTTTGGAAGTCGTGTTTGGAGATGAGCTTGACTCCAGGTCTGAGATGTTGACCTTTGAGGTGGTGAAAATCCAGAGTCCATATCACGCGCTATTTGGACGGCCGGCTTACGCGAAGTTCATGGCGAGACCCTGTTATGTTTATGTACAGCTCAAAATTCCGGGTTATAAGGGGACGATCACAGTACATGGGAGTCGAAAGATTGCCTTGGATTGCGAGGAAGGTGAAGCGGCCTATGCTGAATCAGTTTGTGCAACAGAAGAGCTGAAATTCTATAAAGACAATGTTGATCCGGCGGACATGACCCCTCTGAAGAAGCCTACGACGGAGCATGACCCGGCCCTGATGTTCAAACCGGCTAATGAGACTAAACTCGTTGATTTTGTCCTTGGTGATTCATCCAAGCAGTTTAGTATTAGTACAAATCTGGATCCGCAATAGGAAAGCGCGCTCGTCGAGTTCATCCGTGAGGACCGGGACATCTTTGCATGGAAACCTTCCGACATGCCAGGTGTACCGAGGGAACTCGCTGAGCACACTCTAAATATTGATCCTAAGTTTACACCGGTCAAGCAGTACCTTCGCCGCTTTAACGAAGAAAGACGCAAGGCCATCGGCGAAGAGGTAGCCCGGCTGCTGGCAGCTGAGTTTATCATCGAAGTGTTTCATCCTTAATGGTTGGCTAATCCGGTGCTTGTTCTTAAGAAAAATGGCACTTGGCGTATGTGTGTGGACTACACTGATTTGAATAAAGCTTGCCCGGCAGATCCTTTCGCTCTCCCACGTATTGATCAGATCATTGATGCAACGACGGGTTGTGAGCGCCTGAGTTTTCTGGATGCTTATTCAGGTTATCATCAGATTAAGATGGCAGTTAAGGACCAGGAGAAAACAGCCTTCATCACTCCCTTTGGAGCCTTCTACTATGTTTCTATGCCCTTTGGGCTCAAGAGTGCCCAAGCAACCTACCAGCGTTGTGTGCAAAATTGTCTTCACAACCAGATCGGGCGTAATGTTCATGCCTATGTGGATGATATCGTGGTGAAATCCAGGAAGCAGGAAACCCTGATAAATGATCTCAAGGAGACGTTCGACAATCTTTGGGTTTACAAGATGATGCTCAACCCGGACAAATGCGTTTTTGGTGTTCCGGCAGGCAAACTCGTGGGTTTTCCTGTGTCTAACAGTGGTATTGAGGCCAATCCGGAAAATATCAAAGCAATCACATCCTTGGCTAAACCGGCGTGTATCAATGATGTTCAGCGTCTGGCAGGCCGGATTGCAGTCCTCAGCCGATTTATTAGCCGTTTGGGAGAGAAGGCGATTCCCCTGTATCAGATGTTGAAGAAAACGGATAAATTCGTCTGGACTGACGCCGCCAATGCGACATTCGTGGAATTAAAGCGGCAGCTAGCTGAACCGCCAGTCCTTGCTGCTCTAGTTGATAATGAGCCTCTATTGTTGTACGTGGCTGCCAACACCCGGGCGGTCAGTGTGGCGATTGTGGTTGAGCGTAAGGAGGCCGGAAAAGAATATCCGGTTCAACGACCAGTTTATTATATCAGTGAGGTACTGATCGAATCAAAGCAAAGATATCTGCATTGGCAGAAGCTAGTGTATGGAGTTTTTATGGCAAGTAGGAAACTCAAGCAATATTTTCAAGGTCATCCTATCACAGTGGTCAGTTCTGCTCCCTTGGGCGATATAATCCAGAATAAAGAGGCAACTGGCCGGGTTGCGAAGTGGGCGATCGAGCTTGGTCCCCATGGTTTGAAGTATACACCCCGAACAGCCATCAAATCTCAGGCGCTTGTGGACTTCATTAATGATTGGACCGAGTTACAGGCACCAGAAGACAAACTGGACAATACATACTGGACCATTCACTTTGATGGATCCAGGCAGCTCGAAGGCTCGGGGGCTGGAGTTGTCCTCACTTCCCCTCGAGGAGATAAGATTTGTTATGTTCTCCGCTTAATGTTTCCTTGTACTAACAATGCAGCGGAGTACGAGGCCTTGCTCCACGGTCTTCCTGTAGCTAAAGAAATGAACTTGAGTCGGGTTCGATGCTTTGGAGATTCTGATCTGGTGGCTCAGCAAGTTTCTGGTACTTGGGATTCTAAAGACCCACTCATGGCGGCTTATAGGCGCGAGGTGGATATTGTAGCAGGTCACTTTAAGGGTTATCAGGTGGAGCACATCGACCGGCGCAAGAATGAAGCAGCAGATGCTCTAAGCCGACTGGGATCTCAGCGTAAACCGGTACCACCTAATACCTTTCTAGATATCTTGCATAACCTGTCTGTAAAGTTGCCTACAGAGGAGGATCTAGCCGTTGCTGATCCGGAGGCCCAGTTGGTAGCCGTTTTACATGACACTCCGGATTGGACGGTTCCATATTTGGCGTATCTGAACCGGGGCAAATTACCAGAAGACGAACTTTTTGCCAGGCAGATAGTCCGGCGGTCCAAGTCTATGGTTGTTCACAATGGCGAGTTGCACCGTCACAGCGTTTCAGGCGTATTCCAACGTTGTGTTTTTCCTGAAGAAGGACAAGAGATTCTACGGGAAATCCATGAAGGGGATTGCGGTCACCATGCCAGCTCAAAGTCCTTGGTTGCTAAGGCTTTCCGACACGGGTTCTACTGGTTGACAGCTCATTCTGATGCGGAAGACTTGTTAAAGCGGTGTGACGCTTGTCAGAAATTTTCACGTCGTACTCATGTTCCTTCTCAGGAGTTACGCATGATCCCCATCACTTGGCCATTTGCGACTTGGGGGCTTGATATGGTTGGACCCTTTAAGCGTTCTAAGGACAAAAGACCCACCTGTTGGTGGCGGTTGACAAGTTCACCAAATGGATTGAACCGGAGCCCGCCAGTAAATGTGATGCAGCCATGGCGGTTCAATTTCTCAAAAAGATTATTTTTTGTTTCGGCTTTCCACATAGCATCATCACAGATAATGGTACGAACCTTTCTAAAGGTGAGATGGCGGAGTTCTGCCAACGAGAGCACATCCGGCTTGATGTAGCGTCTGTGGCTCACCCCCAGTCTAATGGTCAAGCTGAGAGGGCGAATCAAGAAATCCTGAAGGGTATCAAGCCTCGGCTCATGGTCCCTTTGAAGCGAACACCGGGTTGTTGGGTGGAGGAATTACCATCTGTGTTATGGAGCATAAATACTACCCCAAACCGATCTACGGGATATACACCCTTTTTCCTGGTCTATGGGGCTGAGGCTGTCCTCCCAAGTGATATTCGTCATGACTCGCCTCGGGTCGCGAATTATGTTGAAGCGGATAACAAGCAAGCACGCCAAGAGGCGCTGGACCTATTAGATGAGAAGCGAGACATGGCTTTGGCTCGGTCGGCGGTTTATCAGCAAGACCTGCGGCGTTATCACAGCCGCCGGGTTAAGACAAGAACCTTTCAAGAAGGTGATTTGGTACTTCGACTCATTCAAGACCAGACTGATATGCATAAGTTATCCCCACCTTGGGAAGGGCCTTTTGTGGTCAGCAAAAATCTGCACAACGGATCATACTACCTCATCGACGTTCGAGAAGACTCACGTAGCTCTGAGGAGGAGACCCGGCAGCCATGGAACATAGCTCTCCTATGGCCTTATTACACTTGAAGCCACAGGCTTTTCATATGTACATATTTCCACAATGTATATATTATGATTAATATAATAAACCGGCATCCTTGCTATCAAGCAGGGCCTCCACCGTTCTTCCTTCAAATATCTGTTAACATGGGGACTTCCTGTTCAAACATAGGTGTATTCACCAAAGAGAACATAGCGTTACTACCCTCTTGATGCGGTTATCACGCCACGACAAAGCTTGGGAGCTTCACACCCAAGGGGCCAAAGAGAGTCTTGTTGCTACGCACAACTCAAACATAGGCACCCATTGAGCACAGCTCACAAAGTTACTTGGGGGCTCTTTGCGTCAAATACCAAAGAGTTTGAAAGGACCCTTGTAGCTGGGTATCGACCCACGACTTGCAAGCCTGGTGTATTCACCTAAAACCCCGGGTTAACCTGCCTTCATCAAGTAAGCCACTCCTATCCAGGTAATCCTGGCACGACCCATCGAACGTTTGACAGTTACTCTCATTGAGATCCTGAACTTGTCAAAGTTAAAACGATGATTGGTTAGTTGGAGGGCCATCTTAAAAGGCTTTGTCAAAATGGTTTAACTCAGTGGCCTGGCAGCCCATGAAAAGCCTCGATTTGGGCCTGGCAGCCCTCGAAAAGCCTCGACTACGGTTTTTTCTTTGCTTTTTGCCAAGTTTTTGTTTTTTTGTGCGGTCCACGTTAAACCGGAATATTTTAACCCGGCATGGCTTATGGATCTTCTGTTAAAATATACAATTAAAGGTAATCCGACATCCTTCAAAACCGGTCTGGCTTTGACACTTTGTCTCCAGCAATCGGCCGGTGTTCATCACAACCCGGGTCTATATCATACATATACACCAACATGGCATGGTAGAAGTTGGGTTTTCACCTTTCTTCAAATCACAATTGGTAAACCAACAACAATGTTTTATATTATAGGTATGATTTATTATTGCTGCAACTGTAGTTGCTTACCAAGTTGTGTTGGGTATTTTGACCCGTCCGGTGGTAAACTGCCTGGACAGATTTTCCTTATGCAGGCACATAGATTGCATAATATTGTACAAATACATAAGCCAGTACTGAAATTTTCATGACAAATCAACGCAAAGTGTATCCCGCTGCACGAGGGCAACGGATCAAAGTATTTCCACTAGCTTATTACAAGGCGCTTGAAGGCCCAAAATATGGTGTTTCCAGCAGAACAAGGTTTATGGAGCATCACTCTAATTGCCTGATCAAGTCTCATTACCATGTTGATGCGAAGTTGATGGGTCATCTGGCGTCGGTTCAGCCTCCTCCTCCCCACCTAGCGGCTGGAAGTTTGTGGTGGTCCAGTCAATCTGGGTTAAGGCCTGAAAGATAGCTTCTTCATTGATAAGTTCTAACGGATCAATGTCAGGGGCATAAGTGTGCTTACAGATTCCTGGAATAAGATTTTGCGCCTCCGGAATGACAGGGTTAACCCGTTTGTTGTTGGCATCATAATAAGACCGGTGAACCGTCAAGTTAGCATCTTCTGCCAGCTGAGTCGCCAGAGGACGCATCTCCCTTGTCACTCTTTTAAGGGCTACATCATCAAAATCTGCCCCGTTTTCTTGTGTGCTTGGAAAGCCTTTGGCAAGGTCAACTGGATCCAAGTCAACTATCCATGCTTTGGCTCGGGTAAGTGCCAACAAAGCGCCAGCCCTGGCAGCAGATCGCTTCACCTCTTCTAACTGTGCTGGTACCATGGATAGCCTTGTCAGAGTGTCCTTGATCACTGTTGGGGCCGGATTGTCATAGGAGGCTACACAAATAACCCGTTGAGCACCGGTGTAAAGTTGTTCCAGAAGAGTATATGCTACTTTTAGCTTCACCCGTACATCTGAGCCCAGATGAGTAATGCGTCTCCCTGCAACGGTTTAAGAATTTCATATTTAAACCGGCACCTTACAAGATGGGTATTTTAAATACTTTGCTAGGATTACTTACCAAATACTGCGGAGGTCATGGCGTTCACTTGACGCTTTAACCCAGAAAGCTCTTCTGCCACCGGTTTAAGCGCAGAGTCGGCGTCTTCAGCCCGTTTCAGCAATGTCCCCTTTTTGGTGTCCCAGTTGGCACATTCCGTCTTGAATTCTTCTTTCAGTCGTTCTATGGAAGTTAAAGCGGCTTGAAGTTCATCCTTGGCTTTGGAAGATTCTTCTTGGTGAGATTTGATAGTTTCTTGAAGATCGGCAATCTGCGTCCGTTGATGGTTTATGTCAGCCTGCCAAAATCAAGAGGAGCATTTCAACATTTTATCAAAAGTCCCAAGGATTCATACAAGTTTCAATCCTGGCACTTGGGGGCTAATGCGGATTAGTTCTTTCTTACTGCTTATTCAAAGTCCCAAGGATTCATACAAGTTTCAATCCTGGCACTTGGGGGCTAATGTGTGTTTGTTCAAAAAACTTCAAAGTGAACAATGTGCAGTTTGGAAATTCAAAGCCCCGGTTTGTTTTTACAAATTAAACCGACCCTTGGGGGCTATAGGATACAAGGCAGTTTAAATACAAAGATAAGGAGGAAAATGTTTACCTCATAATGTTCCTTCATCAGATTTACCAAGTCTGCCTCATTGTCTCGACTTGTGTAAAGACGGTTCAAGAATCCGGAATGAAGATCCTGGGCAGAAAGATTAGCATATTTTGACATATCAATTTCTGTCTTCCTTTTGCCCATTGAAATAAACTCATCCTTGGCAGTATGTTTTGCCAAGACAACTGGATCACCCGGAGCGATATAAGCAGTGCCAGTAACAATAACGTCATCGTCTTTGGCTGGGCTTGGCGGATTAGCACTTGACTTCAGTGGATCAGTAGTCGGACTTGCAGGTATAGCATGTGGACTTGAGGTATCTTCATGTATGGCCGGATCAGCTTCCGGCGGATTAGCATTGATAGTTGGCTCTGGTGGGATAAAATCATCCATGAGATTATCAAGATTTTTATCAAGATCCTCAGGAGCTTTCTCCGGTTCAACTTCACCGGTAGGGGCATTGGTCTTGGCCTTTTTACTCAAACGAGCTTGAGCACTAATATTAAAACAAAGATTAGCATGGTCAACTAAGTTATGAAAGAGAAGGGAAGATTACACACTTACCCAGGGACGGTTTTCAGTGGAGGCATCTGAGTGGTTGATGAACCGCCAGATGAATTAGAAGATGCCTGATAATTTGAATCAGATGAATTGAGAGGGCATCATAAGAAACCTTTCAAAAGATAACATTTTTCAGGAGAATAAGCAACCTCTGGACGACGTTTCCGGTTTGGGGTATGAGGTAAACCGGAAGAGGTGACCTGTTGACCACTGTGCCGGGTTGTGCGACGCCCTTTGGTTTGCTGTGTCTTCAAAGAAAGTTTTTGATCCACATGAGCAATAGGGTGAGAGCATTTCACTTTCCGAACTGCACGGCGAAATCGTTGAACCGGCACAAGTTCTGAGTCAGAAGAAAGACAAATTACCTCAACATGATCTGCATGGCTGGCCTCCGCATCATCCTGGGAGTAATCATTATCAGTAAAATATATGGACAGAAGTCAAGGGAGTCAAATTTTACCTCTTCAACCGAGTCATCGACATCTTCTGGTGGTTCCGAAGACTCGGCAGTTTTCTTTTTGGCAGCTTTTTTGATGACCTTGGTCTTACCACGAGGAGCCTTAGCTACTTTGTCTTGAGTTTTCTTTTTCCAAAAAGAGCTACTGGCCTATGGGATTGCACAAAAGGATTATTATAGCAGTGTCAAAGCGGAGAAAGTTCAGGAAAAGTACAAGGTTAAAATATTTACCCCTGGCGGATTGTTGGAGGCGTAAAAAGGACGCAGACCAATTTGAGTACATACGGCGAGTGGTTCGTCGAGTATTTTATTTACACTTTCACTGTTTTCATCATCCGATAGTTCTATTGAATTAAACCGTTGAGGATCATTGGTGTTGCCGGTGTATTCAAACATCAATCCGGGCCGGCGGCTTAAAGGGAGAATGCACCATGAAATCCAGCAACGAATGAGATCAACACCAGTTAAACCGTTGGCAAGGAGAGCCTAGAGTTTGGCGAGTTGAGATGCATAAGCCTGTCGGTCTTTAGCAGGAAATCTCTGAGGTAAAGGGTGATTATTGCTGAGCCGGTGCGGACGGTAGCCCGGTAAAGGATTCTCGTTAGCAGGAGCAGTATTCTGACAGTAGAACCAAGTGTGGTTCCAGTCTTTGGGATGGCTGTGAAGTTTGGCATGAGGAAAGTCAACCTGTTTCCTCTTTTGAATCAACACACCGCCAAGTTCAGTATTAGGTCCATCAGAAAATTCCGTCCGGCGGTTTAAGTGAAAGAGATCTAGAAAGAGATCGACAGTTGGTTCTTCTTGCATATAAACCTCACAGAATACTTGGAAATTGCATATGTTGGACACAGAATTTGGTCCAATATCTTGAGGATGAAGTTGGAGCCTGGCAAGAACATCCCGGAATTTTTTTGATCTGGGAGGACTGAAACCTCGAGCTAAATGTTGCAAGAATACAATCACTTCTCCATCTTGAGGTTCAGGGGGGCACTCAGGGCCAGGAACTCGCCAACGGAGGATATTTTTGGAGGCTAAAGCGCCGATGGTGACATATTCATTGATTTGCGTTTCTGTGATCCGAGACGGAACCCAGTTGCAAGCAGCAAACTGCTTCGTCATTTTACAAAGTCTGTAAAAGGAAAATGGACAGTTTACGATTGGCGGTTCGTATGTGTTTATCAAATGTTAAACCGACAATTCAAGGTATACGTATGAAGTGAACCGGGCATGGCTGTTCAAAGTCTAGATGGAGGTTTAAGAGAGGGCTAATGACATACGACGGATTATCAACACTAAAGTATAAACCGCCTTTTTGAGGCAGAACCCCAAGATGAAAATTTGTTAAGTGTGGAACAAACAGGTTTCACAAGCTACAATTATTATTTTGGATCAAAATGGTTGCTCTGGAAGGAAAAATTTCTAGACCTAAAACAGTATAGAGAAGTTCATACACTCGAAGAGGGCTTCCAAACAATGTAAATGAGATCTATTTTATGCAAGATAAGCACAAACAATTGCCGCAACAGTTCTATGTTGTTTTTACGATCTAAACAGGGCATTGGAGGTGAAAACGAACAAGGGTTTGCATCGGGTGGCGATGACCGCCGACGAACTCAACAAAGTTCCAATGCAGATCTGAGAAGGAGAAGGAGAAGAACTCACGGATGTGGATGAGCTACGGAGGTTCGCCGTCGATTTCTGGTCAGAATCAGGTCGATGCAGCGGCCTGAGTCGGTGCGGACTGGAAGATCAACAACAGCGGCGGCGGAGATACTTGAGGTCTTCGGGTCGCGAGGAGGAAGACGATGCTGTTTGGAAAGGGGGAAAATGGAAGGTGCCCCGGTCTTATTTATAAGGAAGTGGGGTAAAACAGCAGACGCGAAAATCAAGGAATCGGAGGCGGCAAAAGAGGATGCAGCTGTCGCCTCGATCTTCGGGAGTTAATTAAAGAGAAGGGAATCTTTATAAAAACTTTTTATATATGGATGACATCACAATGATTTATTACAGTAACAGAAGATGACGTCATGGCGATTGACCAAAGTTCACAGGGAGAAGACGATATGGCGGTTTACGAGAATTGCCAAAAATTCAAGGATTGAAGATTGACATGAACATGTTCAAACCAATCTGGGGCCTAATGTTGAGGATATAACTACTGAGGGTAAACCGCCAACGAGGGGCCGGTTCACCTTTAGTTATAGTGAAGCCTAAGGAAACCCAGAAGATGGCGCTTTACGGATGAAGCTTAGAGGCCCAGAGCCCACAGGCGATTTAGGGCCCGTGATAGTAAACCGCCATGATTGTATAAACTTGCATTGTAAGATAAGAAATAAGAGACCGAGGCGGACACTTATATGATCCAGCCTCGGGACTCTGTAAACCGGCCAAGGTCCTCCTGAGTATATAAAGGGGTGACCTGGCGGCGGTTCAGGGAGGGAAAAAAACAACAACTCGAAGCCAGACAAAGCGGATTCGCTCCCTGGCCTTCGAAACCCCAGCAATACCAATCACAACTAGACGTAGGCTTTACCTTCATCAAAAGGGGCCGAACTAGTATAAAACTCTCGTGTCCCCTTGTCCGGTTTAACCCTTTCAAGCTAACCCATAGCGATGGCTCCACGACTAAGTCCTTTCATGAGGACATCTGCCGTGACAATTCCACGGCAGTTAGTGTGGGTTGCCAGTTTGTCCTTGGTGCCGTGGCTTTGGCACAACCTGTCTAGGATCCTGTCAAGCTGGCTAGGTCTATCTTTGTTCCCTTTAAAGGGCTCCCTTTTCTATCCAGATTTAGGTCCGGTGAACCCTGCGTTGACTGTAGCGTCTTCCGTATCGCTTCCGACATTTTTATACCATCACTTATTTTTATTGGGCTCGTGTTTTCCATTGGCGTCGCGTGTTTCTTAGGTGCCTGCCTTGGCATTGTGAGTACCGCGGGCGAGCCAACTATCCTCCCCCGCACAAAAGCGAGTCATCAGCGAGGTGAGGGCTGCCATAGTCCTCGGCATATCTTGGCCGAGCCGGCGGGCTAACAATTCATCTCGAACGTTGTTCTTAAACACTGTGATGGCCTCGGCTTCGGAGTAATCTATGATCTGGTTCTTCTTAGCGAGGAAATTGTTTCAGAACTTTCGGGCTAATTTGCCTAGCTGCTAGGTGACATGGCTGAGGTCGTCAGCATCTAGTGGTCGGACGGACATGCCCTGGAAGTTTGCTCGAAAAGCATCCTCTAGGGCCTCCCAACTGCCGATAGAATGCGGAGGTAGGATGTTAAACCAATGACTAGCCGACCCCTTTAGTTTGAGCGGCAAATATTTAATGGCATGGAGATCATCTCCATTGGCCATGTGTATGTGGAGAAGGAAGTCCTCGATCCATACTGCTGGGTCGGTGGTGCCATTGTATGATTCTATATTGTTGGGCTTAAATCCTTTTGGGAATAGATGTTCTATTACCCTGTCTGTGGAGCAAATCGGGTGGGTCGGACCTCAGAACCAAGGAGGATCTCGTCGGAGGTTCGAAAACAGCCGTGAGTAGGCCTGGTCTCGAGCACGGTCATTCCTGTCCATCCAGGCTTCGTAGCCGTCGAGCCCGGTGGGCGCGTGTCCTCTTGATCCATACATGGACCGAGGAGGTGCCCTATTTGCCTCGATGCGACGTCGAACGTTGTGAGGATCTAGGTAATCCGGTTCCTTGCCATAACAGCGTAGAGGTGGACCGTCATTGAGGTTTTCCCGCATTGGCATGTCCCGGCCTCTAGGGGGTCGGTCATGGTCATCGGCGAGTTCCTCATCAAACTCTAGTAGGAGATGCCTGTGTGGGTATGATTTCGACGCATTACAGTGCCAGTCTTCCATGTCTTGTTTGGCGAAGAGCACTTCGACCCAGTTTTCATTCAGTATGTCGGTGTAGGCCTATAGCACCTGCTACTTGCGTTTCATGCTCCGAGCCATCGCAATAAGACACCGCTGGAAGCTCTCCTATTCAAAAGGGTCACCGGGGACGACAAAGTCCTCGGTGCCGAGGCTATCGTCGTCCTCGAATTCTGGCATGTAGTTGTCATTGGCCCCTTCAAAGAGGTCATCGGGATCTAAGTCCTCGAGATGTCCTTCGGGTGCGTCGTTCCGCACTAGGGAAGCTTGATAGTCTCCTAGTTATTGGCATCACCAGCTTCTGGATCACCATTATTGGCGATTGCATTATTGCCGCTAGGTTCCCCATTGTTGCCTCTTCTGCGTCTTCGCCGACGTCTTGGAAGGGAATTGGGGGTGTCCACCATGTAGATATCATAAGTAGATGTAGCAGTCCACCTGCTTGTGTTTACCAGAGGCGAGGTGTCTTCTGTGGGGCCATCGACATCTTCGTCCATGTCCATGGCCTTACTGTAGTCTAGTATGCCGGTTAAATCATCGACCGTGGCGACTAGGTGGGTGGTGGGTGGGATGTAAATTTCCCGGTTGGCTTTAAGTCTGACCTGATCGTAAACCGAAGTCTTGCCGTCCTAGATGGACATTCTCTACATATGGTCAATCATCTCATTGAGGTGAGACAGTTCTTTGGATTTCCTCGCTGGGTTGTAAGCGGGGCTGTCTCAAAGTATGTGTGGTGTATAACTTGACGTGTCTTTGGCGTGAAGGGGACTAGGAGTGATTTTGGATTCAACGCCGAGGTTAGTTCTAACTTTGACGTAATTTCAGAGGTGGGACCCAGATCTGTGTCCAGACTGGAGATCGGAAGGAGACTTGCCGAGGCAGTTACATCAGGGGTCTCTGCATGCGCCGCAATGGAGTGGTAAGCTGGTGCAGTTCCACGCAAAGCATGGTAGCTGATTCTACATGCAAAGCAGATTACATAGCTGCCTCGAAGGTAGTGAAGGAAGGTGTCAGGATGAAGTAGTTCATGACATATCTTGGAGTTGTACCCATTGTACTAGACCCAATGACTCTGTTTTGTGACAACACTGGGGCCATTGTTCTAGCCAAGGAACCAAGGTTTCACAAGAGGACCAGACACATAAAGCGATGCTTCAACTTCATCCGCGACGCAGTCAAGGAGGAGGACATAAACATTTGCAAAGTACATATAGATCTGAATGTTGCAGATCTGTTCACTAAACCTCTTCCATGGGCGAAACATGATCAAGACCAGCACTCTATGTGTGTTAGATTCATCACCATGTAATACTAGATTATTGACTCTAGTGCGAGTGGGAGACTGTTGAATATATGCCCTAGAGGCAATAATAAAGTGGTTATTATCATATTTCCTTCTTCATGATAATCGTTTATTATCCATGCTATAATTGTATTGACCGGAAACTCAAATACATGTGTGGATACATAGACAACAACATGTCCCTAGTGAGCCTCTATCGGACTAGATCGTTGATCAAAGATGGCTTTGGTTTCCTAGCCATCACTTGTATAGTGAGGTTGACCGTCCATCCTTCGTCCTCTTCAGGAACACTTCAATATTGAACAGTGGGTGTTGTATGAAAACCTTCCTCGCCTCTTGGCCATAGAGGTAGTTTGAGAGGTAATCATCAGTGAAATGCGTTGGAAAGGCCTAAAAACAAGGATGTGCATAAATATCTTCTCTATATTGGAAATGGGGCAAAGGAATAAAACAGGCAAGGTATAATAGTTAGTACCATCTTGTAGTGAACTAATGTCTTCTTCATTGTGCAGACAAATATCTTGTTGTTTTTGTCGCTAATTTCTTTATCCCAACAATATTTCTGAGTTTCTTGACTTGATTGATATTCATGGACAACTCATTTCCCCATATGCAAAAGGGTCGAATAGTGGGTCAAAACCTCGGACAGCGGGACCTACATGTGCAAGACCAAATTGTTAAAAACCTAAATATTAGAATGGTTCCTGCAATTGCACAATAATGTGCTATTGGACAATGGACCATGCATGTGCTAACCTCGATTGTAAAAATCAGTGCATCCCATTGTTTCCCTGCAACACATATAAGGTAGTTAGTCATCAGGTTAAGTGAGGGTTCACATGCTATCAGTAAAATATGTTGATGAAATATAAGCACATTGCTAATTCAAGCCACATGGAAAACCCATTTATCCAAACCAAGCATGATTAAGAACTAGGAAATATAGCACTTGTATATGTTTCTCATGTATTAAGTGCAGCCAAATTCGATTTATTCCTCACATGCACAACAATACAAAATTCTAGACACGACAATTGGACATCGCATTGCAGAATTGAACCAAGCAGTTAACTAAACACCACAACAAAGGAACCAAACATTAACTGAGCACCACATTGCACAATGTAACATACTCCTAATAGAAGATCAGTCAGTTAACCAAACCAAGCATGCTTAACAACTTGGAAATATAGCAATTGTACTTGTTTCTCATGTATTTAGTACAACCAAATTCAATTTATTCCTCACATGGTATACAACAACAGAATGCACCCACAACAATTAAACATCGCATTGCAGAATTGAACCAAACAGTTAACTAAACACCACAACAAATGAACCAAACGTTAACTGAGCACCACATTGCATAATATAACATACTCCTAATAGAAGATCAGATAGTTAACCAAACCAAGCATATGCTTAACAACTTGGAAATATAGCATTTGTATTTGTTTCTCATGTATTTAGTACAGCCAAATTCAATTTACTTTTCACATGGTATACAATAACAGAATGCACCCACAACTATTGAACATCGCATTGTAGAATTGAACCAAACAGTTAACTAAACACCATAACAAATGAACCAAACGTTAACTGAGCACCATAATGCACAATGTATAACATACTAGAATATCAGATAGTTAACCAAACCAGGCATGCTTGACAACTTGGAAATATAGCAATTGTATTCATTTCTTATGTATTTTGTAAAGATAAATTCGATTTATTTCTCACATGGAAGACAATAAAAAATTGCAGCATGAAGAATTGAACATCACATTTGCAGAATTGAACCAAACAGTTAACTGAAGACGACAACTAATTAACCAAATAGTTAGTAAGTGAGCACCACACTACACGACATATAAAACATAAACACTAGAGCAACAAATTGCATGGTAAAATTAGATAGCACAATTCACTAGAATTCATTAAGTAAAGGCAGGAGCAGCACACACAACGGGTAAACCAAGCATGCTTAACCGGCGTAGCTAGCAAATGGCAAGGTGCTCCTCCAAAATCTGGGGGGTCGGCACGAATGGCAGCCATCGCGACCTCATCCACGCGTGCGGGCGCGATTTGCTTCTCCGCTGCCAAATGCTCCTTGAGCTCCTGGCTATACTGTGTGCACCATGGCTTAGGGCGGCGCTTATTTGGTGGAGGGGTCGGTGATTTTGGTGGAAGGTGTCGCGTCGGCTGTCAAGGCATGTGGGATGTGGAAGGAGGAGGAGGATGGGGGTCGAGTGTGGATTACCTACCTGGATAGACGAGGCCGAGCAGCGTGAAGGAGGGTCGCCGACGAGGAGGCGGCACTACAAGCAAGGAGTGAAGGTTTCAACTTGGAAAGGAAGGTAGAAATAGGGGAAATGTGGCTTTTGGTAAGGGGAGGGGGCGGGGAGGTAGATATTTCCGTGGAAGCCGAAAATTTTGAATCGGTTCAGTGAAAAAACTGGCGCACAAAGTGTCATCAGACACTCTCCCTTATTCATGACTGTGTATGATATGTGAACATCACAAATGATTCAGATAGCTCAACCCATGTGTGATGAGTTTGAACGTCAAAAATTTTGGTTCGAATTTCCCTGGTTACGGTGGTCATCCACGTCATTGCATAATTTGGGTACACAAAGGAGACTACTACACACCCGCACGTCTTAATCGAGCAAGTTCAGCAATTAAATAGAGCTAGCTGACCTAAAAGTTACTCTAACAAATTAAAGACCGACGCTCTTAATTAAACAAAACAAAGAGTACTACTACAGCGGGTGCTCATCGATCTCTGCCGCCTCCTCCATGTCCAGCTCGCGCCCGACGGTCTCCTGGCGAAGGGGCTCCATGTCATCCATCACACCATACCTGACAAGCATCTCACCACCCGCGTCCGCCATCTCTTTGGAAAAGGCCGCACGAGCTGGGCATGGGCGGCCGTGATCTCGGCTAGGACAGGCTCCGTCGTGGCAAGGTATGCGACGGAGGAATGGACAACTGCTCGAATGCTCTCGACGATTGCCAACTCTTCGGCTGTGGGTTGCCGACCGCTGTTGGAGAAGCTTCGGTCGATTTGTGCGGTGACCGCCACGAGCTAGGCATGGGCTGCCTCGACATGGTCGTGGCAGCCTCCATCAGGGCTAATGCCGACGCTGCGGAACAGACAACTGCTGTGTGATACGTCCATTTTGCATCATGCTTTTATATCGATATTTATTGCATTATGGGCTGTTATTACACATTATGTCATAATACTCATGCCTATTCTCTCTTATTTTACAAGGTTTACACGAAGAGGTAGAATGCCGACAACTGTAATTCTGGGCTGGAAAAGGAGCAAATGTTAGAGACCTATTCCGCACAACTCCAAAAGTCCTGAAACTTCACGGAAGTCGGTTTTGGAATATATAAAAAATATTGGGTGAAGAAAGCACCAGAGGGGGGCCATCCACCATCCACAAGGGTGGGGGGCGCCCCCTACCCCCATGGGTGCGCCCCATGTCTCGTGGGCCCCCTAGCAGGCCTCCGGTGCCCATCTTTGGCTATATGAAGTCTTTCGCCCTGGAAAAAATCATAAGCAAGCTTTCGGGACGAAGCACCACCGCCACGAGGCGAAACCTTGGCGGAACCAATCTAGGGCTCTGGCGGAGCTGTTCTGCCAGGGAAGCATCCCTCCGGGAGGGGCAAATCATCACCATCATCATCACCATCGATCCTCTCATCGGGAGGGGGTCAATATCCATAAACATCTTCACCAGCACCATCTCATCTCAAATTCTAGTTCATCTCTTGTATCAAATCTTTGTCTCAAAACCTCAGATTGGTACCCGTGGGTTGCTAGTAGTGTTGATTACTCCTTGTAGTTGATGCTAGTTGGTTTACTTGGTGGAAGATCATATGTTCAAATCATTTATTCATATTAATACCCCTCTGGTTATGAACATGAATATGATTTGTGAGTAGTTACGTTTGTTCCTGAGGACATGGGAGAAGTCTTGCTATAAGTAGTCATGTGAATTTGGTATTCGTTTGATATTTTGATAAGATGTATTTTGTCTAACCTCTAGTGGTGTCATGTGAACGTCGACTCCATGACAGTTCACCATTATTTAGGCCTAGGGGAAGGCATTGGGAAGTAATAAGTAGATGATGGGTTGCTAGAGTGACAGAAGCTTAAACCCTAGTTTATGCGTTGCTTCGTAAGGGGCTGATTTGGATCTATATGTTTCATGCTATGTTTAGGTTTACCTTAATACTTATTTTGCAGTTGCGGATGCTTGCAAGAGGGGTTAATCATAAGTGGGATGCTTGTCCAAGTAAGGGCAGTACCCAAGCACCGGTCCACCCACATATTAAATTATCAAAGTAGCTAACGCGAATCATATGAGCGTGATGAAAACTAGCTTGATGATAATTCCCATGTGTCCTCGGGAGCGCTCTCCTTTATATAAGAGTTTGTCCAGGCTTGTTATTTGCTACAAAAAGGATTGGGCCACCCTGCTGCACCTTGTTTACTTTTATTACTTGTTACCCATTTTGAATTACCTTATCACAAAACTATCTGTTACCGATAATTTCAGTGCTTGCAGAGAATACCTTACTGAAAACTGCTTGTCATTTCCTTCTGCTCCTCATTGGGTTCGACACTCTTACTTATCGGAAGGACTACGATAGACCCCCTATACTTGTGGGTCATCAAGACTCTTTTCTGGCGTCGTTGCTGGGGAGTGAAGCGCCTTTGCACTACAAAAAAGACACATCCGTGACATTTTGGGCCGAACGATTTTTTTTTCTGTCATACATATGACACTTCTATGACGATAATTGTGACAAAACCCGGTATCATCATAGATGTGGTGGGCTCCTACTTCTATGACAAAAAATCATGATAGAAAATGGGCTTTTCGTCTTGGGCGGGCCGGAGACGCAGCTGCATGACATTATTTGGGCCGTCCATGACGGAAAAAACCGTGGTAGAAGCGAGTGCGAGGAAAATTTCGGGGAGTTCCCGGTTACGGTGGGAGGTCGGGGGCCGAGCGATGCGCGTTTCTCTCGTACACGTACATGTGTGTGTGCGAGGCGTTGGCTCTAACTGAACCCGAGCGAGGCGTTGGGCTCTAACTGAACCCGAGCGATTGCACTGCAGGCTACGCATTACTGAACCCGAGCAATCGATCGATGGATGTTAACTGAACCCGATCGAGCGATTCCTTTGCTACTGCTGCTAACTGAAGCCGATCGATGCTGCCTCTGGGATGTGTAGGAAATATGCCCTAGAGGCAATAATAAAGTTATTATTTATTTCCTTATATCGTGATAAATGTTTATTATTCATGCTAGAATTGTATTAACCGGAAACATAATACATGTGTGAATACATAGACAAATAGAGTGTCACTAGTATGCCTCTACTTGACTAGCTCATTAATCAAAGATGGTTATGTTTCCTAACCATGAACAAAAGAGTTGTTATTTGATTAACGGGATCACATCATTAGAAGAATGATGTGATTGACATGACCCATTCCATTAGCTTAGCGCCCGATCGTTTAGTATGTTGCTATTGCTTTCTTCATGACTTATACATGTTCCTATGACTATGAGATTATGCAACTCCCGTTTGCCGGAGGAACACTTTGTGTGCTACCAAACGTCACAATGTAACTGGGTGATTATAAAGGAGCTCTACAGGTGTCTCCAAAGGTACATGTTGGGTTGGCGTATTTCGAGATTAGGATTTGTCACTCTGATTGTCGGAGAGGTATCTCTGGGCGCTCTCGGTAATGCACATCACATAAGCCTTGCAAGCATTGCAACTAATGAGTTAGTTGCGAGATGATGTATTACGAAACGAGTAAAGAGACTTGCCGGTAACGAGATTGAACTAGGTATTGAGATACCGACGATCAAATCTCGGGCAAGTAACATACCGATGACAAAGGGAACAACGTATGTTGTTATGCGGTCTGACCAATAAAGATCTTCATAGAATATGT
This sequence comes from Triticum urartu, assembly GCF_003073215.2. NCBI lineage: Eukaryota > Viridiplantae > Streptophyta > Magnoliopsida > Poales > Poaceae > Triticum > Triticum urartu. Next base: position 122,104,316 of record NC_053024.1, read on the forward strand.
GGGAGCCAATATGAGCATCCAGGTTCCGCTATTGGTTATTGACTGGAGACGTGTCTCGGTCATGTCTACATTGTTCTCGAACCCGTAGGGTCCGCACGCTTAAGGTTTCGATGGCAGTTATATTATGAGTTTATGAGTTTTGATGTACCGAAGGAGTTCGGAGTCCCGGATGAGATCGGGGACATGACGAGGAGTCTCGAAATGGTTGAGACATAAAGATCGATATATTGGAGGACTATATTCGGACATCAGAAAGGTTCCGAGTGGTTCGGGTATTTTGGGATGTACCGGGGAGTTACGGGAATACGAGGAAGAAGCAATGGACCTTAATGGGCCTTAGTGGGAAGGACCAGGAGGTGGCGCGCGCCCCTCCCAAGCCCAGTCCGAATTGGACAAGGGGTTTCGGGCACGGCCCCTCTCTCCCTTCCTTCCCCTCTTCCCCCTTTCCCCCTTCTCCTAGTTGGACTAGGAAAGGAGGAAACCTACTCCAACTAGGAGTAGGAATCCTACTCCCTGGCGCGCCCCTCCTAGGGCCGGCCTCCTCCCCCTTGCTCCTTTATATACGGGGGCAGGGGGCACCCCTAGACACACAAGTTGATATGTAAGATCGTTCTCTTAGCCGTGTGCGGTGCCCCCTTCCACCATAGTCCTCGATAATATTGTAGTGGTGCTTAGGCGAAGCCCTGCGACAGTAGAACATCAAGATCGTCACCACGCCGTCGTGCTGACGGAACTCTTCCCCGACACTTTGCTGGATAGGAGTCCGGGATCGTCATCGAGCTGAACGTGTGCTAGAACTCGGAGGTGCCGTAGTTTCGGTGCTTGATCGGTGGGGCCGCAAAGACGTACGACTACATCAACCGCGTTGTCATAACGCTTCTGCTTCCGGTCTACGAGGGTACGTAGACAACACTCTCCCTCTCGTTGCTATGCATCACCATGATCTTGCGTGTGCGTAGGAAATTTTTGAAATTACTACATTCCCCAACAGTGGCATCCGAGCCTAGGTTTTACGCGTTGATGTTGCGCACGAGTAGAACACAAGTGAGTTGTGGGCGATATAAGTCATACTGCTTACCAGCATGTCATACTTTGGTTCGGCGGTATTGTTGGATGAAGCAGCCCGGACCGACATTACGCGTACGCTTACGCGAGACTGGTTCTACCGACGTGCTTTGCACACAGGTGGCTGGCGGGTGTCAGTTTCTCCAACTTTAATTGAACAGGGTGTGGCTACGCCCGGTCCTTGCAAAGGTTAAAACAGCACCAACTTGACAAACTATCGTTGTGGTTTTGATGCGTAGGTAAGATTGGTTCTTGCTTAAGCCCGTAGCAGCCACGTAAAACTTGCAACAACAAAGTAGAGGACGTCTAACTTGTTTTTGCAGGGCATGTTGTGATGTGATATGGTCAAGACGTGATGAGATATAAGTTGTTGTATGAGATGATCATGTTTTGTTGAAGTTATCGACAACTGGCAAAATCCTTATGGTTGTCTCTCTATTGCATAAGATGCAAGCGCCAAATAATTGCTTTACTTTATCGCTATGCGATAGCAATAGTTGCAAGAGCAATTGTTGGCGAGATGACCATGTAACGACACATTGATATATATCAAGATGATGGAGATCATGGTGTCATGCCGGTGACGATAGAGATCATAACAGTACTTTAGAGATGGAGATCAAAGGCGCAAGATGATCATGGCCATATCATGTCACATATTTTGATTGCATATGATGTTTATCTTTTATGCATCTTATCTTGCTTTAGTTGACGGTAGCATTATAAGATGATCTCTCACTAAATTTCAAGATAAAAGTGTTATCCCTGAGTGTGCACCGTTGCCAAAGTTCGTCGTGCCCAGACACCACGTGATGATCAGGTGTGATAAGCTCTACGTCCATCTACAACGGGTGCAAGCCAGTTTTGCACACGCTGGATACTCAGGTTAAACTTGACGAGCCTAGCATATGCAGATATGGCCTCGGAACACTGAGACCGAAAGGTCGAGCGTGAATCATATAGTAGATATGATCAACATAATGATGTTCACCATTGAAAGCTATTCCATTTCACGTGATGATCGGTTATGGTTTAGTTGATTTGGATCACGTGATCACTTAGATGATTAGAGGGATGTCTATCTAAGTGGGAGTTCTTAAGTAATATGATTAATTGAACTTTAATTTATCATGAACTTAGTCCTGGTAGTATTAGCATATCTATGTTGTAGATCAATAGCTCACGTTGTTGCTTTCATATGTTTATTTTGATATGTTCCTAGAAAAAATTGTGTTGAAAGATGTTAGTAGCAATGATGCGGATTGGATCCGTGATCTGAAGTTTATCCTCATTGCTGCACAGAAGAATTATGTCCTTGATGCACCGCTAGGTGACGGACCTATTGCAGGAGCAGATGCAGACGTTATGAACGTTTGGCTAGCTCAATATGATGACTACTTGATAGTTTAGTGCACCATACTTAACGGCTTATAATCGGGACTTCAAAGACGTTTTGAACGTCATGGACCATATGAGATGTTCCAGGAGTTGAAGTTAATATTTCAATCAAATACCCGAGTTGAGAGATATGAAGTTTCCAACAAGTTCTATAGCTAAAAGATGGAGGAGAATCGCTCAACTAGTGAGCATGTGCTCAGATTGTCTGGGTACTACAATCACTTGAATCAAGTGGGAGCTAATCTTCCAGATAAGATAGTGATTGACAGAATTCTCTAGTCACCATCACCAAGTTAGTAGAACTATGTGATGAACTATAGTATGCAAGGGATGACGAAAACGACTCCCGAGCTTTTCATGATGATGAAATCGATGAAGGTAGAAATCAAGAAAGAGCATAAAGTGTTGATGGTTGACAAGACCACTAGTTTCAAGAAAAGGGCAAAGGGAAGAAGGGGAACTTCAAGAAGAACGGCAAGCAAGTTGCTACTCAAGTGAAGAAGCCCAAATCTGATCCTAAGCCTGAGACTAAGTGCTTCTACTGCAAAGGGACTGATCACTCGAAACGGAACTACCCCAAGTGATTGGCGGATAAGAAGGATGGCAAAGTGAACATAAGTATATTTGATATACATGTTATTGATATGTGCTTTACTAGTGTTTATAGCAACCCCTCAGTATTTGATACTAGTTCAGTTACTACGATTAGTAACTTGAAACGGGAGTTGCAGAATGAACAGAGACTAGTTAAGGGTGAAGTGACGATGTGTGTTGGAAGTGGTTCCAAAATTGATATGATCATCATCGCATACTCCCTATACTTTCGGGATTAGTGTTGAACCTAAATAAGTGTTATTTGGAGTTTGCGTTGAAGCATGAATATGATTTGATCATGTTTATTGCAATACGGTTATTCATTTAAGTAAGGGAATAAATTGTTGTTCTGTTTACATGAATAAAACCTTATATGGTTACACACCCAATGAAAATGGTTCGTTGGATCTCGATCATAGTGATACACATATTCATAATATTGAAGCCAAAAGATGCAAAGTTAATAATGATAGTGCAACTTATTTGTGGCACTGCTGTTTAAGTCATATTGGAGTAAAGCACATGAAGAAACTCCATACTGATGGCCTTTTGGAATCACTTGGTTATGAATCAGTTGATGCTTGCGAACCATGCCTCATGGGCAAGATGACTAAGACTCCGTTCTTCGGAACAATGGAGCGAGCAACAGATTTGTTGGAAATCATACATACTGATGTATGTGGTCCGATGAATATTGAGGCTCGCGACAGGTATCATTATTTTCTGATCTTCACAGATGATTTGAGCAGATATGAGTATATCTACTTGATGAAAAACAAGTCTGAAATATTTGAAAAGTTCAAAGAATTTCAGAGTGAAGTGGAGAATCATCGTAACAAAAATAAAAGTTTCTACGATATGATCGCGGAAATAAAATATTTGAGTTACGAGTTTGGCCTTCAGTTAAAACAATGTGAAATAGTTTCACTACTCACGCCTCCCGGAACACCACAGTGTAATGGTGTTTCCGAACATCAAAACCATGCTTTATTAGATATGGTGCGATCTATGATGTCTCTTACGGATTACCACTATCGTTTCGGGGTTATGCATTAGAGACAGCTACATTCACGTTAAATTGGGCACCATCTAAATCCGTTGAGACGACACCGTATGAACTATGGTTTGGCAAGTAACCTAAGCTGTCGTTTCTTAAAGTTTGAGGTTGCAATGCTTATGTGAAAAAGTTTCAACTTGATAAGCTCAAACCTAAATCGGAGAAGTGCGTCTTCATAGGATACCCCAAAAAATGTTGGGTACACCATCTATCACAGATCCGAAGGCAAGTTATTCATTGCTGAGAATGGAGCCTTTCTAGAGAAGGAGTTTCCCTCGAAAGAAGTGAGTGGGAGGAAAGTAGAACTTGATGATGTAACTATACCTGATCCCTTATTGAAAAGTAGTTCATCACAGAAATATGTTCCTGTGACTACTACACCAATTAGTGAGGAAGCTAATGATGATGATCATGTAACTTCAGATCAAGTTACTACCGAACCTCGCAGGTAAACCAGAGTGAGATCCGCACCAGAGTGGTACGGTAATCCTGTTCTGGAGGTCATGTTACTTGACCATGACAAACCTACGAACTATGAGGAAGCGATGATGAGCCCAGATTCCGCAAAATGGCTTGAAGCCATGAAATCTGAGATGGGATCCATGTATGAGAACAAAGTGTGGACTTTGGTTGACTTGCCCAAAGATCGGCAAGCAATTGAGAATAAATGGATCTTCAAGAAGAAGACTGACGCTGACAGTAATGTTACTGTCTACAAAGCTCGACTTGTCGCAAAAGGTTTTTGACAAGTTCAAGGGATTGACTACGATGAGACCTTCTCACCCATAGCGATGCTTAAGTCTGTCCGAATCATGTTAGCAATTGCCGCATTTTATGATTATGAAATTTGGCAGATGGATGTCAAAACTGCATTCCTGAATGGATTTCTGGAAGAAGAGTTGTATATGATACACCCGAAAGGTTTTTTCGATCCAAAGGGAGCTAACAAAGTGTGCAAGCTCCAGCAATCCATTTATGGACTGGTGCAAGCCTCTCGGAGTTGGAATATGCGCTTTGATGAGATGATCAAAGCATATAGTTTTATATAGACTTGCGGTGAAGCCTGTATTTACTAGAAAGTGAGTGGGAGCACTACAACATTTCTGATAAGTATATGTGAATGACATATTGTTGATCGGAAATAATGTAGAATTATGCTGCAAAGCATAAAGGAGTGTTTTGAAAGAAGTTTTTCAAAGAAAGACCTCGGTGAAGCTTCTTACATATTAAGCATCAAGATCTATAGAGATAGATCAAGACGCTTGATAAGTTTTTTCAATGAGTACATACCTTGACAATATTTTGAAGTAGTTCAAAAATGGAACAGTCAAAGAAAGAGTTCTTGTCTGTGTTACAAGGTGTGAAATTGAGTAAGACTCAAAGCCCGACCACGGCAGAAGATAGAAAGAGAATGAAAGTCATTCCCTATGCCTCAGCCATAGGTTCTATAAAGTATGCCATGCTGTGTACCAGATCTATTGTATACCCTACACTGTGTTAAGCAAGGGAGTACAATAGTGATCTAAGAGTAGATCATTGGACAGCGGTCAAAATTATCCTTAGTGGAATAAGGAAATATTTCTCAATTATGGAGGTGACAAAAGGTTCGTCATAAAAAGTTCCGTCAATGCAAGTTTTGACACAGATCTGGATGACTCTAAGTCTCGATCTAGATACATATTGAAAGTGGGAGCAATTAGCTAGAGTAGCTCCGTGCAGAGCATTGTAGACATAGAATTCGCAAAATACTTACAGATCTGTATGTGACAGACCCGTTGACTAAAATTATCTCACAAGCAAAACATGATCACACCTTAGTACTCTTTGGGTGTTAATCACATAAACGATGTGAACTAGATTACTGACTCTAGTAAACCCTTTGGGTATAGGTCACATGACGATGTGAACTATGGGTGTTAATCACATGGTGATGTGAACTATTAGTGTTGAATCACATGGCGATGTGAACTAGATTATTGACTCTAGTGCAAGTGGGAGACTGAAGGAAATATGCCCTAGAGGCAATAATAAAGTTATTATTTATTTCCTTATATCATGATAAATGTTTATTATTCATGCTAGAATTGTATTAACCGGAAACATAATACATGTGTGAATACATAGATAAACAGAGTGTCACTAGTATGCCTCTACTTAACTAGCTCATTAATAAAGATGGTTATGTTTCCTAACCATGAAGAAAAGAGTAGTTATTTGATTAACGAGATCACATCATTAGAAGAATGATGTGATTGACATGACCCATTCCATTAGCTTAGCACCCCATCGTTTAGTATGTTGCTATTGCTTTCTTCATGACTTATACGTGTTCCTATGACTATGAGATTATGCAACTCCCGTTTGCTGGAGGAACACTTTGTGTGCTACCAAACATCACAATGTAACTGGGTGATTATAAAGGAGCTCTACAGGTGTCTCCAAAGGTACATGTTGGGTTGACGTATTTCAAGATTAGGATTTGTCACTCTGATTGTCGGAGAGGTATCTCTGGGCCCTCTCGGTAATGCACATCACATAAGCCTTGCAGGCATTGCAACTAATGAGTTAGTTGCGAGATGATGTATTATGAAATGAGTAAAGAGACTTGCCGGTAACGAGATTGAACTAGGTATTGAGATACCGACGATCAAATCTCGGGCAAGTAACATACCGATGACAAAGGGAACAACGTATGTTGTTATGCGGTCTGACCGATAAAGATCTTCGTAGAATATGTGGGAGCCAATATGAGCATCCAGGTTCCGCTATTGGTTATTGACTGGAGACGTGTCTCGGTCATGTCTACATTGTTCTCGAACCCGTAGGGTCCGCACGCTTAAGGTTTCGATGATAGTTATATTATGAGTTTTGATGTACCGAAGGAGTTCGGAGTTCCGGATGAGATCGGGGACATGACGAGGAGTCTCGAAATGGTCGAGACGTAAAGATCGATATATTGGACGACTATATTCAGACATCGGAAAGGTTCTGAGTGGTTCGGGTATTTTCGAAGGTACCGGGGAGTTACGGGAATACGAGGAAGAAGCAATGAGCCTTAATGGGCCTTAGTGGGAAGGACCAGGAGGTGGCGCGCGCCCCTCCCAAGCCCAGTCCGAATTGGACAAGGGGTTTGGGGCGCGGCTCCTCTCTCCCTTCCTTCCCCTCTTCCCCCCTTTCCCCCCTTCTCCTAGTTGGACTAGGAAAGGAGGAAACCTACTCCAACTAGGAGTAGGAATCCTACTCCCTGGCGCGCCCCTCCTAGGGCCGGCCTCCTCCTCCTTGCTCCTTTATATACGGGGGTAGGGGGCACCCCTAGACACACAAGTTGATCTCTAAGATCGTTCTCTTAGCCGTGTGCGGTGCCCCCTTCCACCATAGTCCTCGATAATATTGTAGTGGTGCTTAGGCGAAGCCCTGCGACAGTAGAACATCAAGATCGTCACCACGCCGTCATGCTGATGGAACTCTTCCCCGACACTTTGCTGGATCGGAGTCCGGGGATCGTCATCGAGCTGAACGTGTGCTAGAACTCGGAGGTGCCGTAGTTTCGGTGCTTGATCGGTCGGGCCGTGAAGACGTACGACTACATCAACCGCGTTGTCATAACGCTTCCGCTATCGGTCTACGAGGGTACGTAGACAACACTCTCCCCTCTTGTTGCTATGCATCACCATGATCTTGCGTGTGCATAGGAAATTTTTGAAATTACTACGTTCCCCAACAGGATGAACAGTGAGCGTTGCGGGGGGGGGGGGGGGGGGGGGGGTTGGATGAACAGTGAGCGATGGCGTTGCCTCTGGATGAACAGGACCCTGTGGTGTGGTGGAGGGCTGTTAAGTTCTTTCTCAGATTATTTCAACTACTTAGATGCCTTGGCAACTTAAATATAGTGGTTGTACACTCCCTTTCAACTAGGGATGTCAACTGGGTCCCGTTTAATCCTGATTAAAGTCCACTAGTGGTATGATAGTTCAAAAGAGTTTTTGTTTTTTGAGGAAAATGAACTAGGGATGTAGCAAAAACTAACTAGATGGGACTGGCGGATGTCGTTTATTTTCCACTTACATCCCTAGTTTCATCTTACCATTTTAATTTCTTTTCGGCTGATGCTGCTTCGAACCATTTAAATATAGTTTGCCATGCTCGGCAATAATTCGTCCGTCATTTACCATGTAAGCTCACTGCCTAGATCATACGATAACTATCTCTTACTGATGTCCAGCGGAAACCTTTCAGGATGTCGTTCACACTAGGACACAATGTACAACCCCAGAATCTATTTGTGGAAGCAGTGCGCCATCCATGTTACCAGATGGTAGCAGTTCAGAGGCAACACCGCCAGAGAGCAGTCTGAGCACAGATATTATAGTGCTTGAGGCTCTACTAGAGGCAGAAAGAGATGGTGTGGCTGCCATGAATGAGGTAATCTTTATCTTGAGGATGGAAATTACGGAATTAGCGGCACACATTATGCAAGCAACCCAAGAATTGGAGGAAGTAAGAATGTTGCATTTGAAGACGAAGGAGGTCCTGCTGTTTCTGCTATCTGAAGCCCAAGGTAATCCCGGTTCTTCTTTAGATACCAGTTGAAATTTTCATTAGATTATTGTACTTGCATGTTGTGTCATGTCTCTGAATGGATTATGTTGCAAGACCCCCTATGTTGTCCATGTGTTGTAATGATCCGAATTTTTTAGGCGAGGTAATCCTCAGTACTTGTATGATTGACATAAGGTGAACTATTTTTCTTGTGAGCATATTGTATTGGATGAAATAACTATTTGACTCAGAGTGTATCCAACCTACTGAATTCGAAGATCACAACATTTCTAAATCATAATCATATATAAAGGTGGAATAAATCTTTGTTGTGGTTTTGAAGAAATAAATAACAAAATGTATAATTATCTGTGGATATTCGTAATCGAATACAAATTGGATTTGAATTTAGTTTGCCAGGTCCTAGGGCAAATGTGAATGCTAATTCTCCCAAGTTTTGAACGAAGCGGCTAAACACCCACTATAATTTGTGGGCTTCCCGAAGCAAGTGTTTGCGAGATGGAAATTAATGTCTACCCCTGACACTTGACATCCTTATCGACCGGATTTACACTGTTGTCGATAGGGGTAGACTAGTAACTTCAATCAGACGTGACACGACGGCCTCTGAGCCCATTCAGACACGGTGGGCGCCAAACGTGGGCGGCAAAACACATTTGATTCAAGCTCATCCGAAAGACATGTGTCTCTTCTTCCATTTCCCCATTCATACACGGTGGGCGGCAAAACAAACTCTCCTCGTCCGAAATCGATGTAGGCTAATATTTTAAATAGGGGCAGATGTGTAACTTCCATCAGACGTGACACAACCGCCCTACCTGTCATCCCTGTTCATACACCGTGGGCGCCAACCGTGGGCGGCAAAACACCCTCTCCTCGCCCGTAATAGTTACCGGCAAATATTTGGGAGACGCGAGATTACCGTCCTATGCCCAACCGACGCGATGTCCGAAATTTTAAACGGGGGATAAGTTCGTAACTTTCCCCCATTTCAGAGAAGCGCGTCCCAAAGTTTGAGATCCCCCTCCCCTCCATTTCCCCATTCATACACCGTCGGCGGCACGACAACCTCCGCACTGCGGCCAGCCTCCTCCGTCCGCCACCCCATCCTCCACCTTGCCGGAGCCGCTACCCCTACCCCGCCGTCCACTGCAAGAGATGGACGTCTCTCATCCATGGCGCTGGACCAGGATCCTTTCATCGCCTCCTTTAGCTTCATCGGCGCCGTCGTCCACCTTGCCGTTGCCGCTCCTACGACCGCCTCATCCACGACAACAGGATATATCCCCCGACCCAGCCGTCTGCCGTCTAAAGTCTTCTTCCCCGCCGTCGACAACCATCGCACCCGCAGCACCCTCAACGTATCAGCATAGGCCTACACGGTGTCGCAAGAGAGGTGGTTCTCTTCCATATGTGCTTAAGTTATTGATCTCACCCGGAAAATAGATCATAATTTGTTTACTGTACTTTTCTTGTCCGTACCAAATCATAGTGGCTAGTTGAAAGCAAACATTGGTTGCGAAGTAGCTTTGTCCGGTTTGCACCTTCAGATCCGCCATGGCACAGGCACTATACTCGTAAAGCTTATGGTTTCCCCCTTTATATTCACTACCATCATCATAGGTGCTTCGTGTCGTGCTAGCACTGCTCCTCAAGACCTCAACCCAAAGCTTACGTGTTGAAATACAAATCTGATATGATGCTCATATCACTAAAACAGAGAATGTTTAATTGGTCACCTAATGTTCCTATATTCGTTTCGAAGATCATGTGCGCCACCCACTGGTCCAGCTAGTTCCACTTACCTGATTTTTCTGTTGATGCTAAGGGTTTTCCCGTTTTATCTGTACTCTACTATGATCTGCGTAGGTACTTTCTGTCGTACTAGCATTACTCCACCCTTCAAGCTAAACAACACAACACTCAGAATTCGAAAGCTTAGTTGTTCAAATATGATTGTGATATGATACTGATATTAGTTAACCGACACATTTAATTGGTTAGCTAAAGGTCCCACTTGAGTTTCCAAATGCATGTCGTGACATATAGAGAGACAGCATAATTGCATTTCTTTGTCACTTGTTGACCGTACTTTCTTGTCCATACCAAATCTTAGTTGTTATTTCAAAGCAAACATCGGTTGCTAACTACCCTTTGTGTGGTTTGCAGCTTCAGATCTGCCATCCCACTGCCATGGTCAACACTGTACTCATCATGCTTATGTTTTCCCCATTTTATGATGACCACAATCAGCCTACGTGGTTCGTGTCGTAATAGCACTGCTCCACCCATCGAGCTAAACAAGCTTAGTTGTACAAATTCATATCTGATATTATTGCTGATATTAGTAAAACTGAGAGATGTTTAATTGGTTAGCTAAATGTTCCTACTTTAGTTTTGAAATGCATGTGAGCCACATATGGAGAGACCAGAAAGAATTGTATTTCTCTGTGCGCTCTGGTTCATCATGGGTGGCCAACCGACATTGTATTGAAAGACTTGTAATATATTCAATCTGCTTGCTCTTCTGCTCTTCTTTAAGATGATACTCTTCTCTTGCGGTCGATTGGTCAGGTCGAGTTATTCCCCCTTAGTATATTTTGAATCTGTCAGGTCAGGTCGACTTGTTCTTCTTTACTATATGTTGAAGCTATCATCTGCGAAGTGTCATCACTTCTAGAGCTCCCATATTTTGAGTAGTAGGCCACATTATATTAATGCACACAACAAATTACAACATGCATGGCATCTTTTAAAAGAATTGTAGAGATAGCACAAAGGGGTTTACATGGAGGCAGTATTGGATTAGAATCACTTCTGCATTACAAAGAAAATCTCACTTGTTTTTATGTTTTCATGCATGTCAGATATTGAACATTATCAAAATGAATATGAGAATGGGCGCACGAGAGGAATATTGCAGAACGATCCACTGGCTAACAAACTTGGCATGGTGGAGGATGGCCTATCTTATTCACCCATCAAGGTGCTTGCTCTAACTTTGCAAAGTTGTATTGGTCGAAGATATTTTGCATCTGACCTCTTGCATTACTTCTACTTTGTTACACCATCTGCTTAGTTTAAGCATCATATATGAGTATATGCCATACCTATCCATTTTCTATACCTATTCCATGTGTCATCACACTATGTTTTTCCAGTCAAATGTTGTTCTTTCGTAATAGATGTCCAAAACGAAGAGGGTGAGTGCAGATCCTCAAGGAGTAGAAACTAGGTATTTGGAAAAGGTAGTGATACCTGTTAAATCCGATAGATCAGCAGCCACAAAAAACACATGCCCAACTGTACCACACTTTACCCCTACTCCAGTGGCCAAACCCCTTTTAGAACTGCTGGGAGCCCAGCGTCAGGTACTGTCTATGATATCAATTCAAAATTTGAACTCCTAAATTTCTGCTTGTGCCTTACCTTCTCTCTTGTATGAAAACTAATTTCAGATGAATCTCCTTGCTCAAAGGATCACACAATCTCAAAACAATAATGGGCTCTACATTGCTCTTGTCAGTACCTCTCTCCCTTTTGCCTTGTAACGATGTACTTAATTAATTGCTATTTGATTATGTATCATCAGTCTGCACCTGAGCTTCATTATCCTCTGTTTCTTCCAATATTATTTGATCTATATTTACTCTTTGCAAAATGTAGAATAATGGCAATGCTTATAAAGAATTTTTTTGGGGAATTTATTGACTTATCCTTCCATCAACATGGAGAAGGTCTTTGTCCAGCCCGTGTTAACATGTAATGTAAGTTCATCCTTCTCAAGCCTTCAAACTTTGTTCTAATATAGATTTGGATAGGCATCATTTCCTCCACTGCTGTTTGCTTTGCTATTTACATCTGATTGGATGTTTGCAACAACTACCAGTTTCAAATTGTAGTTGTAAAAACAGGTTCCTTATGCAGAACAGATCCATTTATTTTCTTATATAATTGTGAAACCTGTTACGTGTCTCCTTGTTTCTCTTTCAGACTTGTATCTCTTACGCCAGGCAGAACTTTAGGGAAGATAGTGAGCCAAACCATCTTGAGGACAGTGAGATGACCCCAAGGTCCTGTCTTGATGAAGACAGTGAGTTGAAGCTACTCACCAGCAGGTGTGAGACAACCTCTGTGCAGTCGCTGCCTCAATCAGTTCGACTTCTTCAGTCTCAACTTAAAGCGGAAAGGCTTGCTTCAGCTCAGCTCTGACTTGAAGTCAAAGATGCAATGAAGATGTCAGAGGACTGCCGTGCACAAGATCATGCCTTAAATCTAGTGTTGATGCATATATCGTTGACACAACTGAGGTCTACTCAGCTTCTTCAGCTGTTTGGGCGGGCCCGACCTGGCCAGGCCTAGTGCCTTCTGAAGTGCTCTCAGTTTTGTATATTCTTTTGTCGGCGCGTTTATTTGCACAGGTGGCAAACTTTGATGCCCAGTGGATGTAATATATGTGATGGCCGTGATAGCCTAGCATAAGTTGCTTTCTTATTTATTTCCTTGTTGTCTTGTTTATTTGTTTGCTTGTAGTCATTGCAGTTCTTTTTCCGCGGTTTGCTAGTGGCTGCAATAACCTATTTTTTAAAACTAGGCCAGAATAACCATAGGCTAATATTTACTGCAGTGACACTGGGCCTCCTACGGGCCGTAGAAACAGTGGGCCTTCTACGGGCCGTAGAAACAGTGGGCCTTCTACGGGCCATGGAAACAATGGCCCTTCTACGGGCCGTAAAAACAACGGGCCTTCTACGGGCCGTATCATCAATGGGCCTTATACGGGCAGTATGATCGATTGGCCAAACATGGGCCAATAACAGGTCGCATTATGGCCGTAAATGGGCTAGAGTTGGAATTGTCCGTTCATGGGCTGACCTTAACGGGCCATCGTTAATAGGCCGTATTTGATGACACTATGAAAACGTCCCAACGTATTAACGGACCACAAACGGGCCGACTATAACCATGGGCTGAATTTGGCCCACAAGTAGAAAATGACAGTAACGGGCCGTAAGTAAACGAATGCTAGAAATGAGCCCAAGAATAAATGGGCTCTGAGAAGGCCGAAAGATAACATGGGATGGAAATGGCCCAACGGAATAACGGGCCGTTAATGGGTATAAAGTGATACACTGTTCATTACGGGCCAGTTTCACCACGGGCCGTTAATGGGTGTAAAGTGATACACTGTTCATTACAGGCCAGTTTCACCATGAGCCGTTAATAGGCCAAGAGTTACATAGGGCCTCATATGGGCCGAAAGACATCATGGGCCATACATGGGCCAGAAGTGAAAACATGCTGGAATCATATTGGGTGGCCCAGATGACGCTACTGGGCCTAATTCAGATAGGGCGTAACGGGCCTTGGGTTAGCAGGCTGTAAATGGGCTATTTGCGAATAGGCCGTTAACAAGCTTTACATGGGCTGGCCCGCCACCTTTTGACCAAGTCAAACGGGCCGGCCTTTTCACAGGAATGGGCCTCTGTTGGGTCGTGCCACGTGTCGACGTATCATAGGCGCCTTCTGTCTAATGAGTGGATGACATCTATCCCAACGATGAGCCGACACGTGTTTCCTCCAGCCAATGCTGATTTTACACGTGGAAAATCCCCATTGGTCGGGGCTGTTAATGGGTTATCGGATCCAAAACCCGACCCGATAGCTTAACGGCGTTTCGTTACGGTGGATGCCACGTGTCGGTCACCCTTGACGAAAGCACTTCTATGACGCGGGATTTATCGTCATGGAAGTGGACACTTTCGTGATGATAATTTTGGTAATGTCATGGAATACTTCTACGACAACACAGGTATGACTATCTTGATTCTGTCATAAAATCGTCATGGATGTACATGCATGACAGAAAATGCGACCTACTATGACAAACACGTATTATCACAGAAGTGTATTTTTTTTGTAGTGTTGGTAAGGAAAAATTTATATAGTGTGCTGAAATTTACTGTCACTTGTTACTATGGAAAGTAATCATTTGATGGGCTTGTTAGGGGTATCTTGACCCCAACCAGTAGAGCAAAGAGTTGCTCCTCAACCTACTGAACCTACTGAAAATGTTTACTTTGAAATTCCTTCGGGTATGATAGACAAACTGCTAGCTAATCCTTTTACAGGAGATGGAACATTGCATCCTGATTTGCACCTAATCTATGTGGATGAAGTTTGTGGATTATTTAAGCTTGCAGGTATGCCTGAGGATGTTATCAAGAAGAAGGTCTTCCCTTTATCTTTGAAGGGAAAGGCATTGACAT